>NW_026699795.1:0-32393 GCF_030435755.1 Ochotona princeps | reverse complement strand
TCGTCCTGGGGATGCCAGGAACAAATCAGACCAACAAAATCCAAAAAGGTTTTGAGGTCTTTCTTTTTCACCCTAATTCCTCGTGTCTTGAATGAATCTATAAGACCTTGCAAGAATAGGTCATGTTATGAGAATGCTTGTCCCATCTTACCTTGGCTCCGTAAGATTTGCGCCGTGAATATTTCCCACGAGCTCGACTTCCGGCGGGTCAACCGTGAAACTGCTCAACCGGTGTTCCTTTCGACACCACGAGAGGCCTCTCCATGAATAATGGCACGGCGTTCTCTCTGTCGGTGGTCTGCACACATCCACGTTGGGCTCCAATTTGTCCTGTCCAGCAGGACAGTCAACGGGGTCGCAGCCACCTAGGAGAGAATGAAGGGACAAGAGACACAAAGAATGGACAGCAAGACAGTAGGTCTGATCAAGCTGTCAGTTTATTGATTTCAACTGAGGGTTTTTATATTCTTCAGTAACTAAGGCTCAGGGAAAGAGAAGCTGGGACGCAAGCCATGGTCTCAAGACCGATTGTTCTTGAGCAGCCACCATATCAACAATAGTAACCAACATATCGACAATAGCGTAGGTAATCAGTAACAAGATGTTGGTAAGTACAGCATCAATCACATTCTGAAACAGTTGCTAGAAACAATTGAAGCTAAGCGTGTGATTAGTTTCATAACTTCTTTCCCAAGCATCTAGCCAACCGGGGGTTTTCCACTGTCCCATAGGTCTATATTCAAAATGGCTTCAGTGTGGCTATAGTGCATGGCTCCTGACAGTTGCCTGTGAATGTGGAGTTGGTGGCATGTGAAACCCGCATGTGGAGCATTCGTTTGTGTGGGATGCTCTACCAGGTTCATTCCTAGATAATGCACTCAAAGGGCACTAAGCATAGAGTGTGAAAACTGAGTTTCCTTGAGAGCTGCTTGGAAGCCTGATGGTGTGTGAAGTTAGTGAGCCAAATGGAGTTGTTCTCCCACAAGAACCACTCGGCTGATCCTTCTTCAATATGCCCTTCAGCAACATGCAGTGTTTCCTTGATTGAATTAGCTCTCACACCAATATTTGCGTCTAGAGCCTTTGCATTGAGGGCTATCTGAAAACGGCTGTGGCGCTGAAGTTGCCTGTGAATGTGGAGTTGGTGGCATGTGAAACCCGCATGTGGAGCATTCGTTTGTGTGGGATCCTGACCAAGCTTCATTTCAGTCCTAGGCACACAAAGGGCACTAAGCATAGAGTGTGAAAACTGCGTTTCCTTGAGAGCTGCTTGGAAGCCTGATGGTGTGTGAAGTTAGTGAGCCAAATGGAGTTGTTCTCCCACAAGAACCACTCGGCTGATCCTTCTTCAATATGCCCTTCACCAACATGCAGTGTTTCCTTGATTGAATTAGCTCTCACACCAATATTTGCGTCTAGAGCCTTTGCATTGAGGGCTATCTGAAAACGGCTGTGGCGCTGAAGTTGCCTGTGAATGTGGAGTTGGTGGCATGTGAAACCCGCATGTGGAGCATTCGTTTGTGTGGGATGCTCTACCAGGTTCATTCCTAGATAATGCACTCAAAGGGCACTAAACATAGAGTGTGAAAACTGAGTTTCCTTGAGAGCTGCTTGGAAGCCTGATGGTGTGTGAAGTTAGTGAGCCAAATGGAGTTGTTCTCCCACAAGAACCACTCGGCTGATCCTTCTTCAATATGCCCTTCACCAACATGCAGTGTTTCCTTGATTGAATTAGCTCTCACACCAATATTTGCGTCTAGAGCCTTTGCATTGAGGGCTATCTGAAAACGGCTGTGGCGCTGAAGTTGCCTGTGAATGTGGAGTTGGTGGCATGTGAAACCCGCATGTGGAGCATTCGTTTGTGTGGGATGCTGTCCAAGCTTCATCTCAGTCCTAGGCACACAAAGGACACTAAGCATAGAGTGTGAAAACTGAGTTTCCTTGAGAGCTGCTTGGAAGCCTGATGGTGTGTGAAGTTAGGGAGCCAAATGGAGTTGTTCTCCCACAAGAACCATCGGCTGATCCTTCTTCAATATGCCCTTCAGCAACATGCAGTGTTTCCTTGATTGAATTAGCTCTCACACCAATATTTGCGTCTAGAGCCTTTGCATTGAGGGCTATCTGAAAACGGCTGTGGCGCTGAAGTTGCCTGTGAATGTGGAGTTGGTGGCATGTGAAACCCGCATGTGGAGCATTCGTTTGTGTGGGATGCTCTACCAGGTTCATTCCTAGATAATGCACTCAAAGGGCACTAAGCATAGAGTGTGAAAACTGAGTTTCCTTGAGAGCTGCTTGGAAGCCTGATGGTGTGTGAAGTTAGTGAGCCAAATGGAGTTGTTCTCCCACAAGAACCACTCGGCTGATCCTTCTTCAATATGCCCTTCAGCAACATGCAGTGTTTCCTTGATTGAATTAGCTCTCACACCAATATTTGCGTCTAGAGCCTTTGCATTGAGGGCTATCTGAAAACGGCTGTGGCGCTGAAGTTGCCTGTGAATGTGGAGTTGGTGGCATGTGAAACCCGCATGTGGAGCATTCGTTTGTGTGGGATGCTCTACCAGGTTCATTCCTAGATAATGCACTCAAAGGGCACTAAACATAGAGTGTGAAAACTGAGTTTCCTTGAGAGCTGCTTGGAAGCCTGATGGTGTGTGAAGTTAGTGAGCCAAATGGAGTTGTTCTCCCACAAGAACCACTCGGCTGATCCTTCTTCAATATGCCCTTCACCAACATGCAGTGTTTCCTTGATTGAATTAGCTCTCACACCAATATTTGCGTCTAGAGCCTTTGCATTGAGGGCTATCTGAAAACGGCTGTGGCGCTGAAGTTGCCTGTGAATGTGGAGTTGGTGGCATGTGAAACCCGCATGTGGAGCATTCGTTTGTGTGGGATGCTGACCAAGCTTCATTTCAGTCCTCGGCACACAAAGGGCACTAAGCATAGAGTGTGAAAACTGAGTTTTCTTGAGAGCTGCTTGGAAGCCTGATGGTGTGTGAAGTTAGTGAGCCAAATGGAGTTGTTCTCCCACAAGAACCACTCGGCTGATCCTTCTTTAATATGCCCTTCACCCACATGCAGTGTTTCCTTGATTGAATTAGCTCTCACACCAATATTTGCGTCTAGAGCCTTTGCATTGAGGGCTATCTGAAAACGGCTGTGGCGCTGAAGTTGCCTGTGAATGTGGAGTTGGTGGCATGTGAAACCCGCATGTGGAGCATTCGTTTGTGTGGGATGCTCTACCAGGTTCATTCCTAGATAATGCACTCAAAGGGCACTAAGCATAGAGTGTGAAAACTGAGTTTCCTTGAGAGCTGCTTGGAAGCCTGATGGTGTGTGAAGTTAGTGAGCCAAATGGAGTTGTTCTCCCACAAGAACCACTCGGCTGATCCTTCTTCAATATGCCCTTCACCAACATGCAGTGTTTCCTTGATTGAATTAGCTCTCACACCAATATTTGCGTCTAGAGCCTTTGCATTGAGGGCTATCTGAAAACGGCTGTGGCGCTGAAGTTGCCTGTGAATGTGGAGTTGGTGGCATGTGAAACCCGCATGTGGAGCATTCGTTTGTGTGGGATGCTCTACCAGGTTCATTCGTAGATAATGCACTCAAAGGGCACTAAGCATAGAGTGTGAAAACTGAGTTTCCTTGAGAGCTGCTTGGAAGCCTGATGGTGTGTGAAGTTAGTGAGCCAAATGGAGTTGTTCTCCCACAAGAACCACTCGGCTGATCCTTCTTCAATATGCCCTTCACCAACATGCAGTGTTTCCTTGATTGAATTAGCTCTCACACCAATATTTGCGTCTAGAGCCTTTGCATTGAGGGCTATCTGAAAACGGCTGTGGCGCTGAAGTTGCCTGTGAATGTGGAGTTGGTGGCATGTGAAACCCGCATGTGGAGCATTCGTTTGTGTGGGATGCTCTACCAGGTTCATTCCTAGATAATGCACTCAAAGGGCACTAAACATAGAGTGTGAAAACTGAGTTTCCTTGAGAGCTGCTTGGAAGCCTGATGGTGTGTGAAGTTAGTGAGCCAAATGGAGTTGTTCTCCCACAAGAACCACTCGGCTGATCCTTCTTCAATATGCCCTTCACCAACATGCAGTGTTTCCTTGATTGAATTAGCTCTCACACCAATATTTGCGTCTAGAGCCTTTGCATTGTGGGCTATCTGAAAACGGCTGTGGCGCTGAAGTTGCCTGTGAATGTGGAGTTGGTGGCATGTGAAACCCGCATGTGGAGCATTCGTTTGTGTGGGATGCTCTACCAGGTTCATTCCTAGATAATGCACTCAAAGGGCACTAAACATAGAGTGTGAAAACTGAGTTTCCTTGAGAGCTGCTTGGAAGCCTGATGGTGTGTGAAGTTAGTGAGCCAAATGGAATTGTTCTCCCACAAGAACCACTCGGCTGATCCTTCTTCAATATGCCCTTCACCAACATGCAGTGTTTCCTTGATTGAATTAGCTCTCACACCAATATTTGCGTCTAGAGCCTTTGCATTGAGGGCTATCTGAAAACGGCTGTGGCGCTGAAGTTGCCTCTGAATGTGAAGTTGTTGGTGGCATGTGAAACCCGCATGTGGAGCATTCGTTTGTGTGGGATGCTGACCAAGCTTCATTTCAGTCCTAGGCACACAAAGGGCACTAAGCATAGAGTGTGAAAACTGAGTTTTCTTGAGAGCTGCTTAGAAGCCTGATGGTGTGTGAAGTTAGGGAGCCAAATGGAGTTGTTCTCCCACAAGAACCACTCGGCTGATCCTTCTTCAATATGCCCTTCAGCAACATGCAGTGTTTCCTTGATTGAATTAGCTCTCACACCAATATTTGCGTCTAGAGCCTTTGCATTGTGGGCTATCTGAAAACGGCTGTGGCGCTGAAGTTGCCTGTGAATGTGGAGTTGGTGGCATGTGAAACCCGCGCATGTGGAGCATTCGTTTGTGTGGGATGCTCTACCAGGTTCATTCCTAGATAATGCACTCAAAGGGCACTAAACATAGAGTGTGAAAACAGTTTCCTTGAGAGCTGCTTGGAAGCCTGATGGTGTGTGAAGTTAGTGAGCCAAATGGAGTTGTTCTCCCACAAGAACCACTCGGCTGATCCTTCTTCAATATGCCCTTCACCAACATGCAGTGTTTCCTTGATTGAATTAGCTCTCACACCAATATTTGCGTCTAGAGCCTTTGCATTGAGGGCTATCTGAAAACGGCTGTGGCGCTGAAGTTGCCTGTGAATGTGGAGTTGGTGGCATGTGAAACCCGCATGTGGAGCATTCGTTTGTGTGGGATGCTGACCAAGCTTCATTTCAGTCCTAGTCATACAAAGGGCACTAAGCATAGAGTGTGAAAACTGAGTTTCCTTGAGAGCTGCTTGGAAGCCTGATGGTGTGTGAAGTTAGTGAGCCAAATGGAGTTGTTCTCCCACAAGAACCACTCGGCTGATCCTTCTTCAATATGCCCTTCACCAACATGCAGTGTTTCCTTGATTGAATTAGCTCTCACACCAATATTTGCGTCTAGAGCCTTTGCATTGAGGGCTATCTGAAAACGGCTGTGGCGCTGAAGTTGCCTGTGAATGTGGAGTTGGTGGCATGTGAAACCCGCATGTGGAGCATTCGTTTGTGTGGGATGCTCTACCAGGTTCATTCCTAGATAATGCACTCAAAGGGCACTAAGCATAGAGTGTGAAAACTGAGTTTCCTTGAGAGCTGCTTGGAAGCCTGATGGTGTGTGAAGTTAGTGAGCCAAATGGAGTTGTTCTCCCACAAGAACCACTCGGCTGATCCTTCTTCAATATGCCCTTCACCAACATGCAGTGTTTCCTTGATTGAATTAGCTCTCACACCAATATTTGCGTCTAGAGCCTTTGCATTGAGGGCTATCTGAAAACGGCTGTGGCGCTGAAGTTGCCTGTGAATGTGGAGTTGGTGGCATGTGAAACCCGCATGTGGAGCATTCGTTTGTGTGGGATGCTGACCAAGCTTCATTTCAGTCCTAGGCACACAAAGGGCACTAAACATAGAGTGTGAAAACTGAGTTTTCTTGAGAGCTGCTTAGAAGCCTGATGGTGTGTGAAGTTAGTGAGCCAAATGGAGTTGTTCTCCCACAAGAACCACTCGGCTGATCCTTCTTCAATATGCCCTTCACCAACATGCAGTGTTTCCTTGATTGAATTAGCTCTCACACCAATATTTGCGTCTAGAGCCTTTGCATTGAGGGCTATCTGAAAACGGCTGTGGCGCTGAAGTTGCCTGTGAATGTGGAGTTGGTGGCATGTGAAACCCGCATGTGGAGCATTCGTTTGTGTGGGATGCTGACCAAGCTTCATTTCAGTCCAAGGCACACAAAGGGCACTAAGCATAGAGTGTGAAAACTGAGTTTCCTTGAGAGCTGCTTGGAAGCCTGATGGTGTGTGAAGTTAGTGAGCCAAATGGAGTTGTTCTCCCACAAGAACCACTCGGCTGATCCTTCTTCAATATGCCCTTCACCAACATGCAGTGTTTCCTTGATTGAATTAGCTCTCACACCAATATTTGCGTCTAGAGCCTTTGCATTGAGGGCTATCTGAAAACGGCTGTGGCGCTGAAGTTGCCTGTGAATGTGGAGTTGGTGGCATGTGAAACCCGCATGTGGAGCATTCGTTTGTGTGGGATGCTCTACCAGGTTCATTCCTAGATAATGCACTCAAAGGGCACTAAGCATAGAGTGTGGAATCTGAGTTTCCTTGAGAGCTGCTTGGAAGCCTGATGGTGTGTGAAGTTAGTGAGCCAAATGGAGTTGTTCTCCCACAAGAACCACTCAGCTGATCCTTCTTCAATATGCCCTTCACCAACATGCAGTGTTTCCTTGATTGAATTAGCTCTCACACCAATATTTGCGTCTAGAGCCTTTGCATTGAGGGCTATCTGAAAACGGCTGTGGCGCTGAAGTTGCCTGTGAATGTGGAGTTGGTGGCATGTGAAACCCGCATGTGGAGCATTCGTTTGTGTGGGATGCTCTACCAGGTTCATTCCTAGACAATGCACTCAAAGGGCACTAAGCATAGAGTGTGAAAACTGAGTTTCCTTGAGAGCTGCTTGGAAGCCTGATGGTGTGTGAAGTTAGTGAGCCAAATGGAGTTGTTCTCCCACAAGAACCACTCGGCTGATCCTTCTTCAATATGCCCTTCACCAACATGCAGTGTTTCCTTGATTGAATTAGCTCTCACACCAATATTTGCGTCTAGAGCCTTTGCATTGAGGGCTATCTGAAAACGGCTGTGGCGCTGAAGTTGCCTGTGAATGTGGAGTTGGTGGCATATGAAACCCGCATGTGGAGCATTCGTTTGTGTGGGATGCTGACCAAGCTTCATTTCAGTCCTAGGCACACAAAGGGCACTAAGCATAGAGTGTGAAAACTGAGTTTTCTTGAGAGCTGCTTAGAAGCCTGATGGTGTGTGAAGTTAGGGAGCCAAATGGAGTTGTTCTCCCACAAGAACCACTCGGCTGATCCTTCTTCAATATGCCCTTGACCAACATGCAGTGTTTCCTTGATTGAATTAGCTCTCACACCAATATTTGCGTCTAGAGCCTTTGCATTGAGGGCTATCTGAAAACGGCTGTGGCGCTGAAGTTGCCTGTGAATGTGGAGTTGGTGGCATGTGAAACCCGCATGTGGAGCATTCGTTTGTGTGGGATGCTCTACCAGGTTCATTCCTAGATAATGCACTCAAAGGGCACTAAGCATAGAGTGTGGAATCTGAGTTTCCTTGAGAGCTGCTTGGAAGCCTGATGGTGTGTGAAGTTAGTGAGCCAAATGGAGTTGTTCTCCCACAAGAACCACTCAGCTGATCCTTCTTCAATATGCCCTTCACCAACATGCAGTGTTTCCTTGATTGAATTAGCTCTCACACCAATATTTGCGTCTAGAGCCTTTGCATTGAGGGCTATCTGAAAACGGCTGTGGCGCTGAAGTTTCCTGTGAATGTGGAGTTGGTGGCATGTGAAACCCGCATGTGGAGCATTCGTTTGTGTGGGATGCTCTACCAGGTTCATTCCTAGAAAATGCACTCAAAGGGCACTAAACATAGAGTGTGAAAACTGAGTTTCCTTGAGAGCTGCTTGGAAGCCTGATGGTGTGTGAAGTTAGTGAGCCAAATGGAGTTGTTCTCCCACAAGAACCACTCGGCTGATCCTTCTTCAATATGCCCTTCACCAACATGCAGTGTTTCCTTGATTGAATTAGCTCTCACACCAATATTTGCGTCTAGAGCCTTTGCATTGAGGGCTATCTGAAAACGGCTGTGGCGCTGAAGTTGCCTGTGAATGTGGAGTTGGTGGCATGTGAAACCCGCATGTGGAGCATTCGTTTGTGTGGGATGCTGACCAAGCTTCATTTCAGTCCTAGGCACACAAAGGGCACTAAGCATAGAGTGTGAAAACTGAGTTTTCTTGAGAGCTGCTTAGAAGCCTGATGGTGTGTGAAGTTAGGGAGCCAAATGGAGTTGTTCTCCCACAAGAACCACTCGGCTGATCCTTCTTCAATATGCCCTTGACCAACATGCAGTGTTTCCTTGATTGAATTAGCTCTCACACCAATATTTGCGTCTAGAGCCTTTGCATTGAGGGCTATCTGAAAACGGCTGTGGCGCTGAAGTTGCCTGTGAATGTGGAGTTGGTGGCATGTGAAACCCGCATGTGGAGCATTCGTTTGTGTGGGATGCTCTACCAGGTTCATTCCTAGATAATGCACTCAAAGGGCACTAAGCATAGAGTGTGAAAACTGAGTTTCCTTGAGAGCTGCTTGGAAGCCTGATGGTGTGTGAAGTTAGTGAGCCAAATGGAGTTGTTCTCCCACAAGAACCACTCGGCTGATCCTTCTTCAATATGCCCTTCACCAACATGCAGTGTTTCCTTGATTGAATTAGCTCTCACACCAATATTTGCGTCTAGAGCTTTTGCATTGAGGGCTATCTGAAAACGGCTGTGGCGCTGAAGTTGCCTGTGAATGTGGAGTTGGTGGCATGTGAAACCCGCATGTGGAGCATTCGTTTGTGTGGGATGCTCTACCAGGTTCATTTCAGTCCTAGGCACACAAAGGGCACTAAGCATAGAGTGTGAAAACTGAGTTTCCTTGAGAGCTGCTTGGAAGCCTGATGGTGTGTGAAGTTAGTGAGCCAAATGGAGTTGTTCTCCCACAAGAACCACTCGGCTGATCCTTCTTCAATATGCCCTTGACCAACATGCAGTGTTTCCTTGATTGAATTAGCTCTCACACCAATATTTGCGTCTAGAGCCTTTGCATTGAGGGCTATCTGAAAACGGCTGTGGCGCTGAAGTTGCCTGTGAATGTGGAGTTGGTGGCATGTGAAACCCGCATGTGGAGCATTCGTTTGTGTGGGATGCTGACCAAGCTTCATTTCAGTCCTAGGCACACAAAGGGCACTAAGCATAGAGTGTGAAAACTGAGTTTTCTTGAGAGCTGCTTAGAAGCCTGATGGTGTGTGAAGTTAGTGAGCCAAATGGAGTTGTTCTCCCACAAGAACCACTCGGCTGATCCTTCTTCAATATGCCCTTGACCAAC
Organism: Ochotona princeps; assembly: GCF_030435755.1. Classification (NCBI taxonomy): domain Eukaryota; kingdom Metazoa; phylum Chordata; class Mammalia; order Lagomorpha; family Ochotonidae; genus Ochotona; species Ochotona princeps. Next base: position 22,839 of record NW_026699795.1, on the reverse strand, counting down.
ATGCAGTGTTTCCTTGATTGAATTAGCTCTCACACCAATATTTGCGTCTAGAGCCTTTGCATTGAGGGCTATCTGAAAACGGCTGTGGCGCTGAAGTTGCCTGTGAATGTGGAGTTGGTGGCATGTGAAACCCGCATGTGGAGCATTCGTTTGTGTGGGATGCTGACCAAGCTTCATTTCAGTCCAAGGCACACAAAGGGCACTAAGCATAGAGTGTGAAAACTGAGTTTCCTTGAGAGCTGCTTGGAAGCCTGATGGTGTGTGAAGTTAGTGAGCCAAATGGAGTTGTTCTCCCACAAGAACCACTCGGCTGATCCTTCTTCAATATGCCCTTCACCAACATGCAGTGTTTCCTTGATTGAATTAGCTCTCACACCAATATTTGCGTCTAGAGCCTTTGCATTGAGGGCTATCTGAAAACGGCTGTGGCGCTGAAGTTGCCTGTGAATGTGGAGTTGGTGGCATGTGAAACCCGCATGTGGAGCATTCGTTTGTGTGGGATGCTCTACCAGGTTCATTCCTAGATAATGCACTCAAAGGGCACTAAGCATAGAGTGTGGAATCTGAGTTTCCTTGAGAGCTGCTTGGAAGCCTGATGGTGTGTGAAGTTAGTGAGCCAAATGGAGTTGTTCTCCCACAAGAACCACTCAGCTGATCCTTCTTCAATATGCCCTTCACCAACATGCAGTGTTTCCTTGATTGAATTAGCTCTCACACCAATATTTGCGTCTAGAGCCTTTGCATTGAGGGCTATCTGAAAACGGCTGTGGCGCTGAAGTTGCCTGTGAATGTGGAGTTGGTGGCATGTGAAACCCGCATGTGGAGCATTCGTTTGTGTGGGATGCTCTACCAGGTTCATTCCTAGACAATGCACTCAAAGGGCACTAAGCATAGAGTGTGAAAACTGAGTTTCCTTGAGAGCTGCTTGGAAGCCTGATGGTGTGTGAAGTTAGTGAGCCAAATGGAGTTGTTCTCCCACAAGAACCACTCGGCTGATCCTTCTTCAATATGCCCTTCACCAACATGCAGTGTTTCCTTGATTGAATTAGCTCTCACACCAATATTTGCGTCTAGAGCCTTTGCATTGAGGGCTATCTGAAAACGGCTGTGGCGCTGAAGTTGCCTGTGAATGTGGAGTTGGTGGCATGTGAAACCCGCATGTGGAGCATTCGTTTGTGTGGGATGCTGACCAAGCTTCATTTCAGTCCTAGGCACACAAAGGGCACTAAGCATAGAGTGTGAAAACTGAGTTTTCTTGAGAGCTGCTTAGAAGCCTGATGGTGTGTGAAGTTAGGGAGCCAAATGGAGTTGTTCTCCCACAAGAACCACTCAGCTGATCCTTCTTCAATATGCCCTTCACCAACATGCAGTGTTTCCTTGATTGAATTAGCTCTCACACCAATATTTGCGTCTAGAGCCTTTGCATTGAGGGCTATCTGAAAACGGCTGTGGCGCTGAAGTTGCCTGTGAATGTGGAGTTGGTGGCATGTGAAACCCGCATGTGGAGCATTCGTTTGTGTGGGATGCTCTACCAGGTTCATTCCTAGACAATGCACTCAAAGGGCACTAAGCATAGAGTGTGAAAACTGAGTTTCCTTGAGAGCTGCTTGGAAGCCTGATGGTGTGTGAAGTTAGTGAGCCAAATGGAGTTGTTCTCCCACAAGAACCACTCGGCTGATCCTTCTTCAATATGCCCTTCACCAACATGCAGTGTTTCCTTGATTGAATTAGCTCTCACACCAATATTTGCGTCTAGAGCCTTTGCATTGAGGGCTATCTGAAAACGGCTGTGGCGCTGAAGTTGCCTGTGAATGTGGAGTTGGTGGCATGTGAAACCCGCATGTGGAGCATTCGTTTGTGTGGGATGCTGACCAAGCTTCATTTCAGTCCTAGGCACACAAAGGGCACTAAGCATAGAGTGTGAAAACTGAGTTTTCTTGAGAGCTGCTTAGAAGCCTGATGGTGTGTGAAGTTAGGGAGCCAAATGGAGTTGTTCTCCCACAAGAACCACTCGGCTGATCCTTCTTCAATATGCCCTTGACCAACATGCAGTGTTTCCTTGATTGAATTAGCTCTCACACCAATATTTGCGTCTAGAGCCTTTGCATTGAGGGCTATCTGAAAACGGCTGTGGCGCTGAAGTTGCCTGTGAATGTGGAGTTGGTGGCATGTGAAACCCGCATGTGGAGCATTCGTTTGTGTGGGATGCTCTACCAGGTTCATTCCTAGATAATGCACTCAAAGGGCACTAAACATAGAGTGTGAAAACTGAGTTTCCTTGAGAGCTGCTTGGAAGCCTGATGGTGTGTGAAGTTAGTGAGCCAAATGGAGTTGTTCTCCCACAAGAACCACTCGGCTGATCCTTCTTCAATATGCCCTTCACCAACATGCAGTGTTTCCTTGATTGAATTAGCTCTCACACCAATATTTGCGTCTAGAGCCTTTGCATTGAGGGCTATCTGAAAACGGCTGTGGCGCTGAAGTTGCCTGTGAATGTGGAGTTGGTGGCATGTGAAACCCGCATGTGGAGCATTCGTTTGTGTGGGATGCTCTACCAGGTTCATTTCAGTCCTAGGCACACAAAGGGCACTAAGCATAGAGTGTGAAAACTGAGTTTCCTTGAGAGCTGCTTGGAAGCCTGATGGTGTGTGAAGTTAGTGAGCCAAATGGAGTTGTTCTCCCACAAGAACCACTCGGCTGATCCTTCTTCAATATGCCCTTGACCAACATGCAGTGTTTCCTTGATTGAATTAGCTCTCACACCAATATTTGCGTCTAGAGCCTTTGCATTGAGGGCTATCTGAAAACGGCTGTGGCGCTGAAGTTGCCTGTGAATGTGGAGTTGGTGGCATGTGAAACCCGCATGTGGAGCATTCGTTTGTGTGGGATGCTGACCAAGCTTCATTTCAGTCCTAGGCACACAAAGGGCACTAAGCATAGAGTGTGAAAACTGCGTTTCCTTGAGAGCTGCTTGGAAGCCTGATGGTGTGTGAAGTTAGTGAGCCAAATGGAGTTGTTCTCCCACAAGAACCACTCGGCTGATCCTTCTTCAATATGCCCTTCACCAACATGCAGTGTTTCCTTGATTGAATTAGCTCTCACACCAATATTTGCGTCTAGAGCCTTTGCATTGAGGGCTATCTGAAAACGGCTGTGGCGCTGAAGTTGCCTGTGAATGTGGAGTTGGTGGCATGTGAAACCCGCATGTGGAGCATTCGTTTGTGTGGGATGCTCTACCAGGTTCATTCCTAGATAATGCACTCAAAGGGCACTAAACATAGAGTGTGAAAACTGAGTTTCCTTGAGAGCTGCTTGGAAGCCTGATGGTGTGTGAAGTTAGTGAGCCAAATGGAGTTGTTCTCCCACAAGAACCACTCGGCTGATCCTTCTTCAATATGCCCTTCACCAACATGCAGTGTTTCCTTGATTGAATTAGCTCTCACACCAATATTTGCGTCTAGAGCCTTTGCATTGAGGGCTATCTGAAAACGGCTGTGGCGCTGAAGTTGCCTGTGAATGTGGAGTTGGTGGCATGTGAAACCCGCATGTGGAGCATTCGTTTGTGTGGGATGCTGTCCAAGCTTCATTTCAGTCCTAGGCACACAAAGGGCACTAAGCATAGAGTGTGAAAACTGAGTTTCCTTGAGAGCTGCTTGGAAGCCTGATGGTGTGTGAAGTTAGGGAGCCAAATGGAGTTGTTCTCCCACAAGAACCACTCGGCTGATCCTTCTTCAATATGCCCTTCAGCAACATGCAGTGTTTCCTTGATTGAATTAGCTCTCACACCAATATTTGCGTCTAGAGCCTTTGCATTGAGGGCTATCTGAAAACGGCTGTGGCGCTGAAGTTGCCTGTGAATGTGGAGTTGGTGGCATGTGAAACCCGCATGTGGAGCATTCGTTTGTGTGGGATGCTCTACCAGGTTCATTCCTAGATAATGCACTCAAAGGGCACTAAGCATAGAGTGTGAAAACTGAGTTTCCTTGAGAGCTGCTTGGAAGCCTGATGGTGTGTGAAGTTAGTGAGCCAAATGGAGTTGTTCTCCCACAAGAACCACTCGGCTGATCCTTCTTCAATATGCCCTTCAGCAACATGCAGTGTTTCCTTGATTGAATTAGCTCTCACACCAATATTTGCGTCTAGAGCCTTTGCATTGAGGGCTATCTGAAAACGGCTGTGGCGCTGAAGTTGCCTGTGAATGTGGAGTTGGTGGCATGTGAAACCCGCATGTGGAGCATTCGTTTGTGTGGGATCCTGACCAAGCTTCATTTCAGTCCTAGGCACACAAAGGGCACTAAGCATAGAGTGTGAAAACTGAGTTTCCTTGAGAGCTGCTTGGAAGCCTGATGGTGTGTGAAGTTAGTGAGCCAAATGGAGTTGTTCTCCCACAAGAACCACTCGGCTGATCCTTCTTCAATATGCCCTTCACCAACATGCAGTGTTTCCTTGATTGAATTAGCTCTCACACCAATATTTGCGTCTAGAGCCTTTGCATTGAGGGCTATCTGAAAACGGCTGTGGCGCTGAAGTTGCCTGTGAATGTGGAGTTGGTGGCATATGAAACCCGCATGTGGAGCATTCGTTTGTGTGGGATGCTCTACCAGGTTCATTCCTAGATAATGCACTCAAAGGGCACTAAACATAGAGTGTGAAAACTGAGTTTCCTTGAGAGCTGCTTGGAAGCCTGATGGTGTGTGAAGTTAGTGAGCCAAATGGAGTTGTTCTCCCACAAGAACCACTCGGCTGATCCTTCTTCAATATGCCCTTCACCAACATGCAGTGTTTCCTTGATTGAATTAGCTCTCACACCAATATTTGCGTCTAGAGCCTTTGCATTGAGGGCTATCTGAAAACGGCTGTGGCGCTGAAGTTGCCTGTGAATGTGGAGTTGGTGGCATGTGAAACCCGCATGTGGAGCATTCGTTTGTGTGGGATGCTGTCCAAGCTTCATTTCAGTCCTAGGCACACAAAGGACACTAAGCATAGAGTGTGAAAACTGAGTTTCCTTGAGAGCTGCTTAGAAGCCTGATGGTGTGTGAAGTTAGGGAGCCAAATGGAGTTGTTCTCCCACAAGAACCATCAGCTGATCCTTCTTCAATATGCCCTTCAGCAACATGCAGTGTTTCCTTGATTGAATTAGCTCTTACACCAATATTTGCGTCTAGAGCCTTTGCATTGAGGGCTATCTGAAAACGGCTGTGGCGCTGAAGTTGCCTGTGAATGTGGAGTTGGTGGCATGTGAAACCCGCATGTGGAGCATTCGTTTGTGTGGGATGCTCTACCAGGTTCATTCCTAGATAATGCACTCAAAGGGCACTAAGCATAGAGTGTGAAAACTGAGTTTCCTTGAGAGCTGCTTGGAAGCCTGATGGTGTGTGAAGTTAGTGAGCCAAATGGAGTTGTTCTCCCACAAGAACCACTCGGCTGATCCTTCTTCAATATGCCCTTCAGCAACATGCAGTGTTTCCTTGATTGAATTAGCTCTCACACCAATATTTGCGTCTAGAGCCTTTGCATTGAGGGCTATCTGAAAACGGCTGTGGCGCTGAAGTTGCCTGTGAATGTGGAGTTGGTGGCATGTGAAACCCGCATGTGGAGCATTCGTTTGTGTGGGATGCTCTACCAGGTTCATTCCTAGATAATGCACTCAAAGGGCACTAAACATAGAGTGTGAAAACTGAGTTTCCTTGAGAGCTGCTTGGAAGCCTGATGGTGTGTGAAGTTAGTGAGCCAAATGGAGTTGTTCTCCCACAAGAACCACTCGGCTGATCCTTCTTCAATATGCCCTTCACCAACATGCAGTGTTTCCTTGATTGAATTAGCTCTCACACCAATATTTGCGTCTAGAGCCTTTGCATTGAGGGCTATCTGAAAACGGCTGTGGCGCTGAAGTTGCCTGTGAATGTGGAGTTGGTGGCATGTGAAACCCGCATGTGGAGCATTCGTTTGTGTGGGATGCTGACCAAGCTTCATTTCAGTCCTCGGCACACAAAGGGCACTAAGCATAGAGTGTGAAAACTGAGTTTTCTTGAGAGCTGCTTGGAAGCCTGATGGTGTGTGAAGTTAGTGAGCCAAATGGAGTTGTTCTCCCACAAGAACCACTCGGCTGATCCTTCTTCAATATGCCCTTCACCCGCATGCAGTGTTTCCTTGATTGAATTAGCTCTCACACCAATATTTGCGTCTAGAGCCTTTGCATTGAGGGCTATCTGAAAACGGCTGTGGCGCTGAAGTTGCCTGTGAATGTGGAGTTGGTGGCATGTGAAACCCGCATGTGGAGCATTCGTTTGTGTGGGATGCTCTACCAGGTTCATTCCTAGATAATGCACTCAAAGGGCACTAAGCATAGAGTGTGAAAACTGAGTTTCCTTGAGAGCTGCTTGGAAGCCTGATGGTGTGTGAAGTTAGTGAGCCAAATGGAGTTGTTCTCCCACAAGAACCACTCGGCTGATCCTTCTTCAATATGCCCTTCACCAACATGCAGTGTTTCCTTGATTGAATTAGCTCTCACACCAATATTTGCGTCTAGAGCCTTTGCATTGAGGGCTATCTGAAAATGGCTGTGGCGCTGAAGTTGCCTGTGAATGTGGAGTTGGTGGCATGTGAAACCTGCATGTGGAGCATTCGTTTGTGTGGGATGCTCTACCAGGTTCATTCGTAGATAATGCACCCAAAGGGCACTAAGCATAGAGTGTGAAAACTGAGTTTCCTTGAGAGCTGCTTGGAAGCCTGATGGTGTGTGAAGTTAGTGAGCCAAATGGAGTTGTTCTCCCACAAGAACCACTCGGCTGATCCTTCTTCAATATGCCCTTCACCAACATGCAGTGTTTCCTTGATTGAATTAGCTCTCACACCAATATTTGCGTCTAGAGCCTTTGCATTGAGGGCTATCTGAAAACGGCTGTGGCGCTGAAGTTGCCTGTGAATGTGGAGTTGGTGGCATGTGAAACCCGCATGTGGAGCATTCGTTTGTGTGGGATGCTCTACCAGGTTCATTCCTAGATAATGCACTCAAAGGGCACTAAACATAGAGTGTGAAAACTGAGTTTCCTTGAGAGCTGCTTGGAAGCCTGATGGTGTGTGAAGTTAGTGAGCCAAATGGAGTTGTTCTCCCACAAGAACCACTCGGCTGATCCTTCTTCAATATGCCCTTCACCAACATGCAGTGTTTCCTTGATTGAATTAGCTCTCACACCAATATTTGCGTCTAGAGCCTTTGCATTGTGGGCTATCTGAAAACGGCTGTGGCGCTGAAGTTGCCTGTGAATGTGGAGTTGGTGGCATGTGAAACCCGCATGTGGAGCATTCGTTTGTGTGGGATGCTCTACCAGGTTCATTCCTAGATAATGCACTCAAAGGGCACTAAACATAGAGTGTGAAAACTGAGTTTCCTTGAGAGCTGCTTGGAAGCCTGATGGTGTGTGAAGTTAGTGAGCCAAATGGAATTGTTCTCCCACAAGAACCACTCGGCTGATCCTTCTTCAATATGCCCTTCACCAACATGCAGTGTTTCCTTGATTGAATTAGCTCTCACACCAATATTTGCGTCTAGAGCCTTTGCATTGAGGGCTATCTGAAAACGGCTGTGGCGCTGAAGTTGCCTGTGAATGTGAAGTTGGTGGCATGTGAAACCCGCATGTGGAGCATTCGTTTGTGTGGGATGCTGACCAAGCTTCATTTCAGTCCTAGGCACACAAAGGGCACTAAGCATAGAGTGTGAAAACTGAGTTTTCTTGAGAGCTGCTTAGAAGCCTGATGGTGTGTGAAGTTAGGGAGCCAAATGGAGTTGTTCTCCCACAAGAACCACTCGGCTGATCCTTCTTCAATATGCCCTTCAGCAACATGCAGTGTTTCCTTGATTGAATTAGCTCTCACACCAATATTTGCGTCTAGAGCCTTTGCATTGTGGGCTATCTGAAAACGGCTGTGGCGCTGAAGTTGCCTGTGAATGTGGAGTTGGTGGCATGTGAAACCCGCATGTGGAGCATTCGTTTGTGTGGGATGCTCTACCAGGTTCATTCCTAGATAATGCACTCAAAGGGCACTAAACATAGAGTGTGAAAACAGTTTCCTTGAGAGCTGCTTGGAAGCCTGATGGTGTGTGAAGTTAGTGAGCCAAATGGAGTTGTTCTCCCACAAGAACCACTCGGCTGATCCTTCTTCAATATGCCCTTCACCAACATGCAGTGTTTCCTTGATTGAATTAGCTCTCACACCAATATTTGCGTCTAGAGCCTTTGCATTGAGGGCTATCTGAAAACGGCTGTGGCGCTGAAGTTGCCTGTGAATGTGGAGTTGGTGGCATGTGAAACCCGCATGTGGAGCATTCGTTTGTGTGGGATGCTGACCAAGCTTCATTTCAGTCCTAGTCATACAAAGGGCACTAAGCATAGAGTGTGAAAACTGAGTTTCCTTGAGAGCTGCTTGGAAGCCTGATGGTGTGTGAAGTTAGTGAGCCAAATGGAGTTGTTCTCCCACAAGAACCACTCGGCTGATCCTTCTTCAATATGCACTTCACCAACATGCAGTGTTTCCTTGATTGAATTAGCTCTCACACCAATATTTGCGTCTAGAGCCTTTGCATTGAGGGCTATCTGAAAACGGCTGTGGCGCTGAAGTTGCCTGTGAATGTGGAGTTGGTGGCATGTGAAACCCGCATGTGGAGCATTCGTTTGTGTGGGATGCTGACCAAGCTTCATTTCAGTCCTAGGCACACAAAGGGCACTAAGCATGGAGTGTGAAAACTGAGTTTCCTTGAGAGCTGCTTGGAAGCCTGATGATGTGTGAAGTTAGTGAGCCAAATGGAGTTGTTCTCCCACAAGAACCACTCGGCTGATCCTTCTTCAATATGCCCTTCACCAACATGCAGTGTTTCCTTGATTGAATTAGCTCTCACACCAATATTTGCGTCTAGAGCCTTTGCATTGAGGGCTATCTGAAAACGGCTGTGGCGCTGAAGTTGCCTGTGAATGTGGAGTTGGTGGCATGTGAAACCCGCATGTGGAGCATTCGTTTGTGTGGGATGCTCTACCAGGTTCATTCCTAGATAATGCACTCAAAGGAAACTAAGCATAGAGTGTGAAAACTGAGTTTCCTTGAGAGCTGCTTGGAAGCCTGATGGTGTGTGAAGTTAGTGAGCCAAATGGAGTTGTTCTCCCACAAGAACCACTCGGCTGATCCTTCTTCAATATGCCCTTCACCAACATGCAGTGTTTCCTTGATTGAATTAGCTCTCACACCAATATTTGCGTCTAGAGCCTTTGCATTGAGGGCTATCTGAAAACGGCTGTGGCGCTGAAGTTGCCTGTGAATGTGAAGTTGGTGGCATGTGAAACCCGCATGTGGAGCATTCGTTTGTGTGGGATGCTGACCAAGCTTCATTTCAGTCCTAGGCACACAAAGGGCACTAAGCATAGAGTGTGAAAACTGAGTTTTCTTGAGAGCTGCTTAGAAGCCTGATGGTGTGTGAAGTTAGGGAGCCAAATGGAGTTGTTCTCCCACAAGAACCACTCGGCTGATCCTTCTTCAATATGCCCTTCAGCAACATGCAGTGTTTCCTTGATTGAATTAGCTCTCACACCAATATTTGCGTCTAGAGCCTTTGCATTGTGGGCTATCTGAAAACAGCTGTGGCGCTGAAGTTGCCTGTGAATGTGGAGTTGGTGGCATGTGAAACCCGCATGTGGAGCATTCGTTTGTGTGGGATGCTCTACCAGGTTCTTTCGTAGATAATGCACCCAAAGGGCACTAAGCATAGAGTGTGAAAACTGAGTTTCCTTGAGAGCTGCTTGGAAGCCTGATGGTGTGTGAAGTTAGTGAGCCAAATGGAGTTGTTCTCCCACAAGAACCACTCGGCTGATCCTTCTTCAATATGCCCTTCACCAACATGCAGTGTTTCCTTGATTGAATTAGCTCTCACACCAATATTTGCGTCTAGAGCCTTTGCATTGAGGGCTATCTGAAAACGGCTGTGGCGCTGAAGTTGCCTGTGAATGTGGAGTTGGTGGCATGTGAAACCCGCATGTGGAGCATTCGTTTGTGTGGGATGCTGACCAAGCTTCATTTCAGTCCTAGTCATACAAAGGGCACTAAGCATAGAGTGTGAAAACTGAGTTTCCTTGAGAGCTGCTTGGAAGCCTGATGGTGTGTGAAGTTAGTGAGCCAAATGGAGTTGTTCTCCCACAAGAACCACTCGGCTGATCCTTCTTCAATATGCCCTTCACCAACATGCAGTGTTTCCTTGATTGAATTAGCTCTCACACCAATATTTGCGTCTAGAGCCTTTGCATTGAGGGCTATCTGAAAACGGCTGTGGCGCTGAAGTTGCCTGTGAATGTTGAGTTGGTGGCATGTGAAACCCGCATGTGGAGCATTCGTTTGTGTGGGATGCTGACCAAGTTTCATTTCAGTCCTAGGCACACAAAGGGCACTAAGCATAGAGTGTGAAAACTGAGTTTTCTTGAGAGCTGCTTAGAAGCCTGATGGTGTGTGAAGTTAGGGAGCCAAATGGAGTTGTTCTCCCACAAGAACCACTCGGCTGATCCTTCTTCAATATGCCCTTCACCAACATGCAGTGTTTCCTTGATTGAATTAGCTCTCACACCAATATTTGCGTCTAGAGCCTTTGCATTGAGGGCTATCTGAAAACGGCTGTGGCGCTGAAGTTGCCTGTGAATGTGGAGTTGGTGGCATGTGAAACTCGCATGTGGAGCATTCGTTTGTGTGGGATGCTGACCAAGCTTCATTTCAGTCCTAGGCACACAAAGGGCACTAAGCATAGAGTGTGAAAACTGAGTTTCCTTGAGAGCTGCTTGGAAGCCTGATGGTGTGTGAAGTTCGTGAGCCAAATGGAGTTGTTCTCCCACAAGAACCACTTGGCTGATCCTTCTTCAATATGCCCTTCACCAACATGCAGTGTTTCCTTGATTGAATTAGCTCTCACACCAATATTTGCGTCTAGAGCCTTTGCATTGTGGGCTATCTGAAAACGGCTGTGGCGCTGAAGTTGCCTGTGAATGTGGAGTTGGTGGCATGTGAAACCCGCATGTGGAGCATTCGTTTGTGTGGGATGCTCTACCAGGTTCATTCCTAGATAATGCACTCAAAGGGCACTAAGCATAGAGTGTGGAATCTGAGTTTCCTTGAGAGCTGCTTGGAAGCCTGATGGTGTGTGAAGTTAGTGAGCCAAATGGAGTTGTTCTCCCACAAGAACCACTCAGCTGATCCTTCTTCAATATGCCCTTCACCCACATGCAGTGTTTCCTTGATTGAATTAGCTCTCACACCAATATTTGCGTCTAGAGCCTTTGCATTGAGGGCTATCTGAAAACGGCTGTGGCGCTGAAGTTGCCTGTGAATGTGGAGTTGGTGGCATGTGAAACCCGCATGTGGAGCATTCGTTTGTGTGGGATGCTGACCAAGCTTCATTTCAGTCCTAGTCATACAAAGGGCACTAAGCATAGAGTGTGAAAACTGAGTTTCCTTGAGAGCTGCTTGGAAGCCTGATGGTGTGTGAAGTTAGTGAGCCAAATGGAGTTGTTCTCCCACAAGAACCACTCGGCTGATCCTTCTTCAATATGCCCTTCACCAACATGCAGTGTTTCCTTGATTGAATTAGCTCTCACACCAATATTTGCGTCTAGAGCCTTTGCATTGTGGGCTATCTGAAAACGGCTGTGGCGCTGAAGTTGCCTGTGAATGTGGAGTTGGTGGCATGTGAAACCCGCATGTGGAGCATTCGTTTGTGTGGGATGCTCTACCAGGTTCATTCCTAGATAATGCACTCAAAGGGCACTAAGCATAGAGTGTGAAAACTGAGTTTCCTTGAGAGCTGCTTGGAAGCCTGATGGTGTGTGAAGTTAGTGAGCCAAATGGAGTTGTTCTCCCACAAGAACCACTCGGCTGATCCTTCTTCAATATGCCCTTCACCAACATGCAGTGTTTCCTTGATTGAATTAGCTCTCACACCAATATTTGCGTCTAGAGCCTTTGCATTGAGGGCTATCTGAAAACGGCTGTGGCGCTGAAGTTGCCTGTGAATGTGGAGTTGGTGGCATGTGAAACCCGCATGTGGAGCATTCGTTTGTGTAAGATGCTGACCAAGCTTCATTTCAGTCCTAGGCACACAAAGGGCACTAAGCATAGAGTGTGAAAACTGAGTTTTCTTGAGAGCTGCTTAGAAGCCTGATGGTGTGTGAAGTTAGGGAGCCAAATGGAGTTGTTCTCCCACAAGAACCACTCGGCTGATCCTTCTTCAATATGCACTTCACCAACATGCAGTGTTTCCTTGATTGAATTAGCTCTCACACCAATATTTGCGTCTAGAGCCTTTGCATTGAGGGCTATCTGAAAACGGCTGTGGCGCTGAAGTTGCCTGTGAATGTGGAGTTGGTGGCATGTGAAACCCGCATGTGGAGCATTCGTTTGTGTGGGATGCTGACCAAGCTTCATTTCAGTCCTAGGCACACAAAGGGCACTAAGCATAGAGTGTGAAAACTGAGTTTCCTTGAGAGCTGCTTGGAAGCCTGATGGTGTGTGAAGTTAGTGAGCCAAATGGAGTTGTTCTCCCACAAGAACCACTCGGCTGATCCTTCTTCAATATGCCCTTCACCAACATGCAGTGTTTCCTTGATTGAATTAGCTCTCACACCAATATTTGCGTCTAGAGCCTTTGCATTGTGGGCTATCTGAAAACGGCTGTGGCGCTGAAGTTGCCTGTGAATGTGGAGTTGGTGGCATGTGAAACCCGCATGTGGAGCATTCGTTTGTGTGGGATGCTCTACCAGGTTCATTCCTAGATAATGCACTCAAAGGGCACTAAGCATAGAGTGTGGAATCTGAGTTTCCTTGAGAGCTGCTTGGAAGCCTGATGGTGTGTGAAGTTAGGGAGCCAAATGGAGTTGTTCTCCCACAAGAACCACTCAGCTGATCCTTCTTCAATATGCCCTTCACCAACATGCAGTGTTTCCTTGATTGAATTAGCTCTCACACCAATATTTGCGTCTAGAGCCTTTGCATTGAGGGCTATCTGAAAACGGCTGTGGCGCTGAAGTTGCCTGTGAATGTGGAGTTGGTGGCATGTGAAACCCGCATGTGGAGCATTCGTTTGTGTGGGATGCTGACCAAGCTTCATTTCAGTCCTAGTCATACAAAGGGCACTAAGCATAGAGTGTGAAAACTGAGTTTCCTTGAGAGCTGCTTGGAAGCCTGATGGTGTGTGAAGTTAGTGAGCCAAATGGAGTTGTTCTCCCACAAGAACCACTCGGCTGATCCTTCTTCAATATGCCCTTCACCAACATGCAGTGTTTCCTTGATTGAATTAGCTCTCACACCAATATTTGCGTCTAGAGCCTTTGCATTGTGGGCTATCTGAAAACGGCTGTGGCGCTGAAGTTGCCTGTGAATGTGGAGTTGGTGGCATGTGAAACCCGCATGTGGAGCATTCGTTTGTGTGGGATGCTCTACCAGGTTCATTCCTAGATAATGCACTCAAAGGGCACTAAGCATAGAGTGTGAAAACTGAGTTTCCTTGAGAGCTGCTTGGAAGCCTGATGGTGTGTGAAGTTAGTGAGCCAAATGGAGTTGTTCTCCCACAAGAACCACTCGGCTGATCCTTCTTCAATATGCCCTTCACCAACATGCAGTGTTTCCTTGATTGAATTAGCTCTCACACCAATATTTGCGTCTAGAGCCTTTGCATTGAGGGCTATCTGAAAACGGCTGTGGCGCTGAAGTTGCCTGTGAATGTGGAGTTGGTGGCATGTGAAACCCGCATGTGGAGCATTCGTTTGTGTGGGATGCTGACCAAGCTTCATTTCAGTCCTAGGCACACAAAGGGCACTAAACATAGAGTGTGAAAACTGAGTTTTCTTGAGAGCTGCTTAGAAGCCTGATGGTGTGTGAAGTTAGGGAGCCAAATGGAGTTGTTCTCCCACAAGAACCACTCGGCTGATCCTTCTTCAATATGCCCTTCACCAACATGCAGTGTTTCCTTGATTGAATTAGCTCTCACACCAATATTTGCGTCTAGAGCCTTTGCATTGAGGGCTATCTGAAAACGGCTGTGGCGCTGAAGTTGCCTGTGAATGTGGAGTTGGTGGCATGTGAAACCCGCATGTGGAGCATTCGTTTGTGTGGGATGCTGACCAAGCTTCATTTCAGTCCTCGGCACACAAAGGGCACTAAGCATAGAGTGTGAAAACTGAGTTTCCTTGAGAGCTGCTTGGAAGCCTGATGGTGTGTGAAGTTAGTGAGCCAAATGGAGTTGTTCTCCCACAAGAACCACTCGGCTGATCCTTCTTCAATATGCCCTTCACCAACATGCAGTGTTTCCTTGATTGAATTAGCTCTCACACCAATATTTGCGTCTAGAGCCTTTGCATTGAGGGCTATCTGAAAACGGCTGTGGCGCTGAAGTTGCCTGTGAATGTGGAGTTGGTGGCATGTGAAACCCGCATGTGGAGCATTCGTTTGTGTGGGATGCTCTACCAGGTTCATTCCTAGATAATGCACTCAAAGGGCACTAAGCATAGAGTGTGGAATCTGAGTTTCCTTGAGAGCTGCTTGGAAGCCTGATGGTGTGTGAAGTTAGGGAGCCAAATGGAGTTGTTCTCCCACAAGAACCACTCGGCTGATCCTTCTTCAATATGCCCTTCACCAACATGCAGTGTTTCCTTGATTGAATTAGCTCTCACACCAATATTTGCGTCTAGAGCCTTTGCATTGAGGGCTATCTGAAAACGGCTGTGGCGCTGAAGTTGCCTGTGAATGTGGAGTTGGTGGCATGTGAAACCCGCATGTGGAGCATTCGTTTGTGTGGGATGCTGACCAAGCTTCATTTCAGTCCTAGGCACACAAAGGGCACTAAGCATAGAGTGTCAAAACTGAGTTTTCTTGAGAGCTGCTTAGAAGCCTGATGGTGTGTGAAGTTGGGGAGCCAAATGGAGTTGTTCTCCCACAAGAACCACTCGGCTGATCCTTCTTCAATATGCCCTTCACCAACATGCAGTGTTTCCTTGATTGAATTAGCTCTCACACCAATATTTGCGTCTAGAGCCTTTGCATTGAGGGCTATCTGAAAATGGCTGTGGCGCTGAAGTTGCCTGTGAATGTGGAGTTGGTGGCATGTGAAACCCGCATGTGGAGCATTCGTTTGTGTGGGATGCTCTACCAGGTTCATTCCTAGATAATGCACTCAAAGGGCACTAAGCATAGAGTGTGGAATCTGAGTTTCCTTGAGAGCTGCTTGGAAGCCTGATGGTGTGTGAAGTTAGTGAGCCAAATGGAGTTGTTCTCCCACAAGAACCACTCAGCTGATCCTTCTTCAATATGCCCTTCACCAACATGCAGTGTTTCCTTGATTGAATTAGCTCTCACACCAATATTTGCGTCTAGAGCCTTTGCATTGAGGGCTATCTGAAAACGGCTGTGGCGCTGAAGTTGCCTGTGAATGTGGAGTTGGTGGCATGTGAAACCCGCATGTGGAGCATTCGTTTGTGTGGGATGCTCTACCAGGTTCATTCCTAGACAATGCACTCAAAGGGCACTAAGCATAGAGTGTGAAAACTGAGTTTCCTTGAGAGCTGCTTGGAAGCCTGATGGTGTGTGAAGTTAGTGAGCCAAATGGAGTTGTTCTCCCACAAGAACCACTCGGCTGATCCTTCTTCAATATGCCCTTCAGCAACATGCAGTGTTTCCTTGATTGAATTAGCTCTCACACCAATATTTGCGTCTAGAGCCTTTGCATTGAGGGCTATCTGAAAATGGCTGTGGCGCTGAAGTTGCCTGTGAATGTGAAGTTGGTGGCATGTGAAACCCGCATGTGGAGCATTCGTTTGTGTGGGATGCTGACCAAGCTTCATTTCAGTCCTAGGCACACAAAGGGCACTAAGCATAGAGTGTGAAAACTGAGTTTTCTTGAGAGCTGCTTAGAAGCCTGATGGTGTGTGAAGTTAGGGAGCCAAATGGAGTTGTTCTCCCACAAGAACCACTCGGCTGATCCTTCTTCAATATGCCCTTCAGCAACATGCAGTGTTTCCTTGATTGAATTAGCTCTCACACCAATATTTGCGTCTAGAGCCTTTGCATTGTGGGCTATCTGAAAACGGCTGTGGCGCTGAAGTTGCCTGTGAATGTGGAGTTGGTGGCATGTGAAACCCGCATGTGGAGCATTCGTTTGTGTGGGATGCTCTACCAGGTTCATTCCTAGATAATGCACTCAAAGGGCACTAAACATAGAGTGTGAAAACAGTTTCCTTGAGAGCTGCTTGGAAGCCTGATGGTGTGTGAAGTTAGTGAGCCAAATGGAGTTGTTCTCCCACAAGAACCACTCGGCTGATCCTTCTTCAATATGCCCTTCACCAACATGCAGTGTTTCCTTGATTGAATTAGCTCTCACACCAATATTTGCGTCTAGAGCCTTTGCATTGAGGGCTATCTGAAAACGGCTGTGGCGCTGAAGTTGCCTGTGAATGTGGAGTTGGTGGCATGTGAAACCCGCATGTGGAGCATTCGTTTGTGTGGGATGCTGACCAAGCTTCATTTCAGTCCTAGTCATACAAAGGGCACTAAGCATAGAGTGTGAAAACTGAGTTTCCTTGAGAGCTGCTTGGAAGCCTGATGGTGTGTGAAGTTAGTGAGCCAAATGGAGTTGTTCTCCCACAAGAACCACTCGGCTGATCCTTCTTCAATATTCACTTCACCAACATGCAGTGTTTCCTTGATTGAATTAGCTCTCACACCAATATTTGCGTCTAGAGCCTTTGCATTGAGGGCTATCTGAAAACGGCTGTGGCGCTGAAGTTGCCTGTGAATGTGGAGTTGGTGGCATGTGAAACCCGCATGTGGAGCATTCGTTTGTGTGGGATGCTGACCAAGCTTCATTTCAGTCCTAGGCACACAAAGGGCACTAAGCATAGAGTGTGAAAACTGAGTTTCCTTGAGAGCTGCTTAGAAGCCTGATGATGTGTGAAGTTAGTGAGCCAAATGGAGTTGTTCTCCCACAAGAACCACTCGGCTGATCCTTCTTCAATATGCCCTTCAGCAACATGCAGTGTTTCCTTGATTGAATTAGCTCTCACACCAATATTTGCGTCTAGAGCCTTTGCATTGAGGGCTATCTGAAAACGGCTGTGGCGCTGAAGTTGCCTGTGAATGTGGAGTTGGTGGCATGTGAAACCCGCATGTGGAGCATTCGTTTGTGTGGGATGCTCTACCAGGTTCATTCCTAGATAATGCACTCAAAGGGCACTAAACATAGAGTGTGAAAACTGAGTTTCCTTGAGAGCTGCTTGGAAGCCTGATGGTGTGTGAAGTTAGTGAGCCAAATGGAGTTGTTCTCCCACAAGAACCACTCGGCTGATCCTTCTTCAATATGCCCTTCACCAACATGCAGTGTTTCCTTGATTGAATTAGCTCTCACACCAATATTTGCGTCTAGAGCCTTTGCATTGAGGGCTATCTGAAAACGGCTGTGGCGCTGAAGTTGCCTGTGAATGTGGAGTTGGTGGCATGTGAAACCCGCATGTGGAGCATTCGTTTGTGTGGGATGCTGACCAAGCTTCATTTCAGTCCTAGGCACACAAAGGGCACTAAGCATAGAGTGTGAAAACTGAGTTTTCTTGAGAGCTGCTTAGAAGCCTGATGGTGTGTGAAGTTAGGGAGCCAAATGGAGTTGTTCTCCCACAAGAACCACTCGGCTGATCCTTCTTCAATATGCCCTTCACCAACATGCAGTGTTTCCTTGATTGAATTAGCTCTCACACCAATATTTGCGTCTAGAGCCTTTGCATTGAGGGCTATCTGAAAACGGCTGTGGCGCTGAAGTTGCCTGTGAATGTGGAGTTGGTGGCATGTGAAACCCGCATGTGGAGCATTCGTTTGTGTGGGATGCTGACCAAGCTTCATTTCAGTCCTAGGCACACAAAGGGCACTAAGCATAGAGTGTGAAAACTGAGTTTCCTTGAGAGCTGCTTGGAAGCCTGATGGTGTGTGAAGTTAGTGAGCCAAATGGAGTTGTTCTCCCACAAGAACCACTCGGCTGATCCTTCTTCAATATGCCCTTCACCAACATGCAGTGTTTCCTTGATTGAATTAGCTCTCACACCAATATTTGCGTCTAGAGCCTTTGCATTGAGGGCTATCTGAAAACGGCTGTGGCGCTGAAGTTGCCTGTGAATGTGGAGTTGGTGGCATGTGAAACCCGCATGTGGAGCATTCGTTTGTGTGGGATGCTGACCAAGCTTCATTTCAGTCCTAGGCACACAAAGGGCACTAAGCATAGAGTGTGAAAACTGAGTTTTCTTGAGAGCTGCTTAGAAGCCTGATGGTGTGTGAAGTTAGGGAGCCAAATGGAGTTGTTCTCCCACAAGAACCACTCGGCTGATCCTTCTTCAATATGCCCTTCACCAACATGCAGTGTTTCCTTGATTGAATTAGCTCTCACACCAATATTTGCGTCTAGAGCCTTTGCATTGAGGGCTATCTGAAAATGGCTGTGGCGCTGAAGTTGCCTGTGAATGTGGAGTTGGTGGCATGTGAAACCCGCATGTGGAGCATTCGTTTGTGTGGGATGCTGACCAAGCTTCATTTCAGTCCTAGGCACACAAAGGGCACTAAGCATAGAGTGTGAAAACTGAGTTTCCTTGAGAGCTGCTTGGAAGCCTGATGGTGTGTGAAGTTAGTGAGCCAAATGGAGTTGTTCTCCCACAAGAACCACTCGGCTGATCCTTCTTCAATATGCCCTTCACCAACATGCAGTGTTTCCTTGATTGAATTAGCTCTCACACCAATATTTGCGTCTAGAGCCTTTGCATTGAGGGCTATCTGAAAACGGCTGTGGCGCTGAAGTTGCCTGTGAATGTGGAGTTGGTGGCATGTGAAACCCGCATGTGGAGCATTCGTTTGTGTGGGATGCTCTACCAGGTTCATTCCTAGATAATGCACTCAAAGGGCACTAAGCATAGAGTGTGGAATCTGAGTTTCCTTGAGAGCTGCTTGGAAGCCTGATGGTGTGTGAAGTTAGTGAGCCAAATGGAGTTGTTCTCCCACAAGAACCACTCAGCTGATCCTTCTTCAATATGCCCTTCACCAACATGCAGTGTTTCCTTGATTGAATTAGCTCTCACACCAATATTTGCGTCCAGAGCCTTTGCATTGAGGGCTATCTGAAAACGGCTGTGGCGCTGAAGTTGCCTGTGAATGTGGAGTTGGTGGCATGTGAAACCCGCATGTGGAGCATTCGTTTGTGTGGGATGCTGACCAAGCTTCATTTCAGTCCTAGGCACACAAAGGGCACTAAGCATAGAGTGTGAAAACTGAGTTTTCTTGAGAGCTGCTTAGAAGCCTGATGGTGTGTGAAGTTAGGGAGCCAAATGGAGTTGTTCTCCCACAAGAACCACTCGGCTGATCCTTCTTCAATATGCCCTTCACCAACATGCAGTGTTTCCTTGATTGAATTAGCTCTCACACCAATATTTGCGTCTAGAGCCTTTGCATTGAGGGCTATCTGAAAACGGCTGTGGCGCTGAAGTTGCCTGTGAATGTGGAGTTGGTGGCATGTGAAACCCGCATGTGGAGCATTCGTTTGTGTGGGATGCTGACCAAGCTTCATTTCAGTCCTAGTCATACAAAGGGCACTAAGCATAGAGTGTGAAAACTGAGTTTCCTTGAGAGCTGCTTGGAAGCCTGATGGTGTGTGAAGTTAGTGAGCCAAATGGAGTTGTTCTCCCACAAGAACCACTCGGCTGATCCTTCTTCAATATGCCCTTCACCAACATGCAGTGTTTCCTTGATTGAATTAGCTCTCACACCAATATTTGCGTCTAGAGCCTTTGCATTGTGGGCTATCTGAAAACGGCTGTGGCGCTGAAGTTGCCTGTGAATGTGGAGTTGGTGGCATGTGAAACCCGCATGTGGAGCATTCGTTTGTGTGGGATGCTCTACCAGGTTCATTCCTAGATAATGCACTCAAAGGGCACTAAGCATAGAGTGTGAAAACTGAGTTTCCTTGAGAGCTGCTTGGAAGCCTGATGGTGTGTGAAGTTAGTGAGCCAAATGGAGTTGTTCTCCCACAAGAACCACTCGGCTGATCCTTCTTCAATATGCCCTTCACCAACATGCAGTGTTTCCTTGATTGAATTAGCTCTCACACCAATATTTGCGTCTAGAGCCTTTGCATTGAGGGCTATCTGAAAACGGCTGTGGCGCTGAAGTTGCCTGTGAATGTGGAGTTGGTGGCATGTGAAACCCGCATGTGGAGCATTCGTTTGTGTGGGATGCTGACCAAGCTTCATTTCAGTCCTAGGCACACAAAGGGCACTAAACATAGAGTGTGAAAACTGAGTTTTCTTGAGAGCTGCTTAGAAGCCTGATGGTGTGTGAAGTTAGGGAGCCAAATGGAGTTGTTCTCCCACAAGAACCACTCGGCTGATCCTTCTTCAATATGCCCTTCACCAACATGCAGTGTTTCCTTGATTGAATTAGCTCTCACACCAATATTTGCGTCTAGAGCCTTTGCATTGAGGGCTATCTGAAAATGGCTGTGGCGCTGAAGTTGCCTGTGAATGTGGAGTTGGTGGCATGTGAAACCCGCATGTGGAGCATTCGTTTGTGTGGGATGCTGACCAAGCTTCATTTCAGTCCAAGGCACACAAAGGGCACTAAGCATAGAGTGTGAAAACTGAGTTTCCTTGAGAGCTGCTTGGAAGCCTGATGGTGTGTGAAGTTAGTGAGCCAAATGGAGTTGTTCTCCCACAAGAACCACTCGGCTGATCCTTCTTCAATATGCCCTTCACCAACATGCAGTGTTTCCTTGATTGAATTAGCTCTCACACCAATATTTGCGTCTAGAGCCTTTGCATTGAGGGCTATCTGAAAACGGCTGTGGCGCTGAAGTTGCCTGTGAATGTGGAGTTGGTGGCATGTGAAACCCGCATGTGGAGCATTCGTTTGTGTGGGATGCTCTACCAGGTTCATTCCTAGATAATGCACTCAAAGGGCACTAAGCATAGAGTGTGGAATCTGAGTTTCCTTGAGAGCTGCTTGGAAGCCTGATGGTGTGTGAAGTTAGTGAGCCAAATGGAGTTGTTCTCCCACAAGAACCACTCGGCTGATCCTTCTTCAATATGCCCTTCACCAACATGCAGTGTTTCCTTGATTGAATTAGCTCTCACACCAATATTTGCGTCTAGAGCCTTTGCATTGAGGGCTATGTGAAAACGGCTGTGGCGCTGAAGTTGCCTGTGAATGTGGAGTT
Source organism: Ochotona princeps (assembly GCF_030435755.1). NCBI lineage: Eukaryota > Metazoa > Chordata > Mammalia > Lagomorpha > Ochotonidae > Ochotona > Ochotona princeps. The sequence goes on along the minus strand of NW_026699795.1, from coordinate 1,586 downwards.
GGTGGCATGTGAAACCCGCATGTGGAGCATTCGTTTGTGTGGGATGCTGACCAAGCTTCATTTCAGTCCTAGGCACACAAAGGGCACTAAGCATAGAGTGTGAAAACTGAGTTTTCTTGAGAGCTGCTTAGAAGCCTGATGGTGTGTGAAGTTAGGGAGCCAAATGGAGTTGTTCTCCCACAAGAACCACTCGGCTGATCCTTCTTCAATATGCCCTTCACCAACATGCAGTGTTTCCTTGATTGAATTAGCTCTCACACCAATATTTGCGTCTAGAGCCTTTGCATTGAGGGCTATCTGAAAACGGCTGTGGCGCTGAAGTTGCCTGTGAATGTGGAGTTGGTGGCATGTGAAACCCGCATGTGGAGCATTCGTTTGTGTGGGATGCTCTACCAGGTTCATTCCTAGATAATGCACTCAAAGGGCACTAAACATAGAGTGTGAAAACTGAGTTTCCTTGAGAGCTGCTTGGAAGCCTGATGGTGTGTGAAGTTAGTGAGCCAAATGGAGTTGTTCTCCCACAAGAACCACTCGGCTGATCCTTCTTCAATATGCCCTTCACCAACATGCAGTGTTTCCTTGATTGAATTAGCTCTCACACCAATATTTGCGTCTAGAGCCTTTGCATTGAGGGCTATCTGAAAACGGCTGTGGCGCTGAAGTTGCCTGTGAATGTGGAGTTGGTGGCATGTGAAACCCGCATGTGGAGCATTCGTTTGTGTGGGATGCTGACCAAGCTTCATTTCAGTCCTAGGCACACAAAGGGCACTAAGCATAGAGTGTGAAAACTGAGTTTCCTTGAGAGCTGCTTGGAAGCCTGATGGTGTGTGAAGTTAGTGAGCCAAATGGGGTTGTTCTCCCACAAGAACCACTCGGCTGATCCTTCTTCAATATGCCCTTCACCAACATGCAGTGTTTCCTTGATTGAATTAGCTCTCACACCAATATTTGCGTCTAGAGCCTTTGCATTGAGGGCTATCTGAAAACGGCTGTGGCGCTGAAGTTGCCTGTGAATGTGGAGTTGGTGGCATGTGAAACCCGCATGTGGAGCATTCGTTTGTGTGGGATGCTGACCAAGCTTCATTTCAGTCCTAGGCACACAAAGGGCACTAAGCATAGAGTGTGAAAACTGAGTTTTCTTGAGAGCTGCTTAGAAGCCTGATGGTGTGTGAAGTTAGTGAGCCAAATGGAGTTGTTCTCCCACAAGAACCACTCGGCTGATCCTTCTTCAATATGCCCTTGACCAACATGCAGTGTTTCCTTGATTGAATTAGCTCTCACACCAATATTTGCGTCTAGAGCCTTTGCATTGAGGGCTATCTGAAAACGGCTGTGGCGCTGAAGTTGCCTGTGAATGTGGAGTTGGTGCCATGTGAAACCCGCATGTGAAGCATTCGTTTGTGTGGGATGCTCTACCAGGTTCATTCCTAGATAATGCACTCAAAGGGCACTAAACATAGAGTGTGAAAACTGAGTTTCCTTGAGAGCTGCTTGGAAGCCTGATGGTGTGTGAAGTTAGTGAGCCAAATGGAGTTGTTCTCCCACAAGAACCATCGGCTGATCCTTCTTCAATATGCCCTTCACCA
>NW_026699794.1:0-34803 GCF_030435755.1 Ochotona princeps | reverse complement strand
TCCTTCTTCAATATGCCCTTCACCAACATGCAGTGTTTCCTTGATTGAATTAGCTCTCACACCAATATTTGCGTCTAGAGCCTTTGCATTGAGGGCTATCTGAAAACGGCTGTGGCGCTGAATTTGCCTGTGAATGTGGAGTTGGTGGCATGTGAAACACGTACGTGGAGCATTCGTTTGTGTGGGATGCTCTACTAGGTTCATTCCTAGATAATGCACTCAAAGGGCACTAAGCATAGAGTGTGAAAACTGAGTTTCCATGAGAGCTGCTTGGAAGCCTGATGGTGTGTGAAGTTAGTGAGCCAAATGGAGTTGTTCTCCCACAAGAACCACTCGGCTGATCCTTCTTCAATATGCCCTTCACCAACATGCAGTGTTTCCTTGATTGAATTAGCTCTCACACCAATATTTGCGTCTAGAGCCTTTGCATTGAGGGCCTTACCTGAAAACGGCTTTGGCGCTGAAGTTGGCTGTGAATGTGGAGTTGGTGGCATGTGAAACCTGCACGTGGAGCATTCTTTTGTGTGGGATGCTCTACCAGGTTCATTCCTAGATAATGCACTCAAAGGGCACTAAGCATAGAGTGTGAAAACTGAGTTTCCTTGAGAGCTGCTTGGAAGCCTGATGGTGTGTGAAGTTAGTGAGCCAAATGGAGTTGTTCTCCCACAAGAACCACTCGGCTGATCCTTCTTCAAATGCCCTTCACCAACATGCAGTGTTTCCTTGATTGAATTAGCTCTCACACCAATATTTGCGTCTAGAGCCTTTGCATTGAGGGCTATCTGAAAACGGCTGTGGCGCTGAAGTTGCCTGTGAATGTGGAGTTGGTGGCATGTGAAACCCGCATGTGGAGCATTCGTTTGTGTGGGATGTTCACCAAGCTTCATTTCAGTCCTAGGCACACAAAGGGCACTAAGCATAGAGTGTGAAAACTGAGTTTCCTTGAGAGCTGCTTGGAAGCCAGATGGTGTGTGAAGTTAGTGAGCCAAATGGAGTTGTTCTCCCACAAGAACCACTCGGCTGATCCTTCTTCAATATGCCCTTCACCAACATGCAGTGTTTCCTTGATTGAATTAGCTCTCACACCAATATTTGCGTCTAGAGCCTTTGCATTGAGGGCTATCTGAAAATGGCTGTGGCGCTGAAGTTGCCTGTGAATGTGGAGTTGGTGGCATGTGAAACCTGCACGTGGAGCATTCTTTTGTGTGGGATGCTCTACCAGGTTCATTCCTAGATAATGCACTCAAAGGGCACTAAGCATAGAGTGTGAAAACTGAGTTTCCTTGAGAGCTGCTTGGAAGCCTGATGGTGTGTGAAGTTAGTGAGCCAAATGGAGTTGTTCTCCCACAAGAACCACTCGGCTGATCCTTCTTGAATATGCCCTTCACCAACATGCAGTGTTTCCTTGATTGAATTAGGCTCTCACACCAATATTTGCGTCTAGAGCCTTTGCATTGAGGGCTATCTGAAAACGGCTGTGGCGCTGAAGTTGCCTGTGAATGTGGAGTTGGTGGCATGTGAAACCCGCATGTGGAGCATTCGTTTGTGTGGGATGCTCAGCAAGCTTCATTTCAGTCCTAGGCACACAAAGGGCACTAAGCATAGAGTGTGAAAACTGAGTTTCCTTGATAGCTGCTTGGAAACCTGATGGTGTGAAGTTAGTGAGCCAAATGGAGTTGTTCTCCACAAGAACCACTCGGCTGATCCTTCTTCAATATGCCCTTCACCAACATGCAGTGTTTCCTTGATTGAATTAGCTATAACACCAATATTTGCATCTAGAGCCTTTGCATTGAGGGCTATCTGAAAATGGCTGTGGCGCTGAAGTTGCCTGTGAATGTGGAGTTGGTGCATGTGAAACCCGCATGTGGAGCATTCGTTTGTGTGGGATGCTCACCAAGCTTCATTTCAGTCCTAGAAACTCAAAGGGCACTAAGCATAGAGTGTGAAAACTGAGTTTCCTTGAGAGCTGCTTGGAAGCCTGATGGTGTGTGAAGTTAGTGAGCCAAATGGAGTTGTTCTCCCACAAGAACCACTTGGCTAATCCTTCTTCAATATGCCCTGCACCAACATGCAGTGTTACCTTTATTGAATTAGCTCTCACACCAATATTTGCGTCTAGAGCCTTTGCATTGAGGGCTATCTGAAAACGGCTGTGTGCGCTGAAGTTGCCTGTGAATGTGGAGTTGGTGGCATGTGAAACCCGCATGTGGAGCATTCGTTTGTGTGGGATGCTCAGCAAGCTTCATTTCAGTCCTAGGCACACAAAGGGCACTAAGCATATAGTGTGAAAACTGAGTTTCCTTGAGAGCTGCCTGGAAGCCTGATGGTGTGTGAAGTTAGTGAGCCAAATGGAGTTGTTCTCCCACAAGAACCACTCGGCTGATCCTTCTTCAATATGCCCTTCACCAAATGCAGTGTTCATGACTTGAATTAGTTCACTCACCAATATTTGGCGTCTAGAGCCTTTGCATTGAGGGCTATCTGAAAATGGCTGTGGCGCTGAAGTTGCCTGTGAATGTTTAGTTGGTGGCATGTGAAACCTGCATGTGGAGCAGTCGTTTGTGTGGGATGCTCTACAGGTTCATTCCTAGATAATTCACTCAAAGGGCACTAAGCATAGAGTGTGAAAACTGAGTTTCCTTGAGAGCTGCTTGGAAGCCTGATGCTGTGTGAAGTTAGTGAGCCAAATGGAGTTGTTCTCCCACAAGAACCACTTGGCTACTCCTTCTTCAATATGCCCTTCACCAACATGCACTGTTTCCTTGATTGAATAGGCTCTCAGACCAATATTTGCGTCTAGAGCCTTTGCATTGAGGGCTATCTGAAAACGGCTGTGGCACTGAAGTTGCCTGTGAATGTGGAGTTGGTGGCATGTGAAACCCGCATGTGGAGCATTCGTTTGTGTGGGATCCTGTACTAGATTCATTCCTAGATAATGCACTCAAAGGGCACTAAGCATAGAGTGTGAAAACTGAGTTTCCTTGAGAGCGAGCTTGGAAGCCTGATGGTGTGTGTGAAGTTAGTGAGCCAAATGGAATTGTTCTCCCACAAGAACCACTTGGCTAATCCTTCTTCAATATGCCCTGCACCAACATGCAGTGTTACCTTGATTGAATTAGCTCTCACACCAATATTTGCGTCTAGAGCCTTTGCATTGAGGGCTATCTGAAAACGGCTGTGGCGCTGAAGTTGGCTGTGAATGTGGAGTTGGTGGCATGTGAAACCCGCATGTGGAGCATTCGTTTGTGTGGGATGCTCAGCAAGCTTCATTTCAGTCCTAGGCACACAAAGGGCACTAAGCATAGAGTGTGAAAACTGAGTTTCCTTGAGAGCTGCTTGGAAGCCTGATGGTGTGTGAAGTTAGTGAGCCAAATGGAGTTGTTCTCCCACAAGAACCACTCGGCTGATCCTTCTTCAATATGCCCTTCCACCTAAGCAGGCAGTGTTTCCTTGATTGAATTAGCTCTCACACCAATATTTGCGTCTAGAGCCTTTGCATTGAGGGCTATCTGAAAATGCTGTGGCGCTGAAGTTGCCTGTGAATGTGGAGTTCGGTGGCATGTGAAACCTGCATGTGGAGCATTCGTTTGTGTGGGATGCTCTCTACCAGGTTCATTCCTAGATAATGCACTCAAAGGGCACTAAGCATAGAGTGTGAAAACTGAGTTTCCTTGAGAGCTGCTTGGAAGCCTGATGCTGGTGTGAAGTTAGTGAGCCAAATGGAGTTGTTCTCCCACAAGAACCACTCGGCTGCTCCTTCTTCAATATGCCCTTCACCAAACATGCAGTGTTTCCTTGATTGAATTAGCTCTGCAGACCAATATTTGCGTCTAGAGCCTTTGCATTGAGGGCTATCTGAAAACGGCTGTGGCGCTGAAGTTGCCTGTGAATGTGGAGTTGGTGGCATGTGAAACCCGCATGTGGAGCATTCTTTTGTGTGGGGATGCCTGTACAGGATTCATTCCTAGATAATGCTACGTCAAAGGGCACTAAGCATAGAGTGTGAAAACTGAGTTTCCTTGAGAGCTGCTTGGAAGCCTGATGGTGTGTGACGTTAGTGAGCCAAATGGAGTTGTTCTCCCACAAGAACCACTCGGCTGATCCTTCTTCAATATGCCCTTCACCAACATGCAGTGTTTCCTTGATTGAATTAGCTCTCACACCAATATGGTGCGTCTAGAGCCTTTGCATTGAGGGCTATCTGAAAACGGCTGTGGCGCTGAAGTTGGCTGTGAATGTGGAGTTGGTGGCATGTGAAACCCGCATGTGGAGCATTTGTTTGTTGTGGGATACTCTACCAGGTTCATTCCTAGATTATGCACTCAAAGGGCACGTAAGCATAGAGTGTGAAAACTGAGTTTCCTTGAGAGCTGCTTGGAAGCCTGATGGTGTGTGAAGTTAGTGAGCAAATGGAGTTGTTCTCCTACAAGAACCACTTGGCTAATCCTTCTTCAATATGCAATTCACCAACATGCAGTGTTTCCTTGATTGAATTAGCTCTCACACCAATATTGAGCGTCTAGAGCCTTTGCATTGAGGGCTATCTGAAAACGGCTGTGGCGCTGAAGTTGCCTGTGAATGTGGAGTTGGTGGCATGTGAAACCCGCATGTGGAGCATTCGTTTGTGTGGGATGATGCTCTACTAGGTTCATTCCTAGATAATGCACTCAAAGGGCACTAAGCATAGAGTGTGAAAACTGAGTTTCCATGAGAGCTGCTTGGAAGCCTGATGGTGTGTGACGTTAGTGAGGCACAATGGAGTTGTTCTCCCACAAGATCCATTCGGCTGATCCTTCTTCAATATGCCCTTCACCAACATGCAGTGTTTCCTTGATTGAATTAGCTCTCACACCAATATTTGCGTCTAGAGCCTTTGCATTGAGGGCTATCTGAAAACGGCTGTGGCGCTGAAGTTGCCTGAGAATGTGGAGTTGGTGGCATGTGAAACCCGCATGTGGAGCATTCGTTTGTGTGGGATGTTTCACCAAGCTTCATTTCAGTCCTAAGCACACAAAGGGCACTAAGCATAGAGTGTGAAAACTGAGTTTCCAAAACTGAGTTTCCTTGAGAGCTGCTTGGAAGCCTGATGGTGTGTGAAGTTAGTGAGCCAAATGGAGTTGTTCTCCCACAAGAACCACTCGGCTGATCCTTCTTCAATATGCCCTTCACCAACATGCAGTGTTTCCTTGATTGAATTAGCTCTCACACCAATATTTGCGTCTAGAGCCTTTGCATTGAGGGCTCTCTGAAAACGGCAGTGGCGCTGAAGTTGCCTGAGAATGTGGAGTTGGTGGCATGTGAAACCCGCATGTGGAGCATTCGTTTGTGTGTGATGCTCACAAAGCTTCATTTCAGTCCTAGGCACTCAAAGGGCACTAAGCATAGAGTGTGAAAACTGAGTTTCCTTGAGAGCTGCTTGGAAGCCTGATGGTGTGTGAAGTTAGTGAGCCAAATGGAGTTGTTCTCCCACAAGAACCACTTGGCTAATCCTTCTTCAATATGCCCTTCACCAACATGCAATGTTTCCTTGATTGAATTAGCTCTCACACCAATATTTGCGTCTAGAGCCTTTGCATTGAGGGCTATCTGAAAACGGCCGTGGCGCTGAAGTTGCCTGTCAATGTGGAGTTGGTGGCATGTGAAACCCGCATGTGGAGCATTCTTTTGTGTGGGATGCTCTACCAGGTTCATTCCTAGATAATGCACTCAAAGGGCACTAAGCATAGAGTGTGAAAACTGAGTTTCCTTGAGAGCTGCTTGGAAGCCTGATGGTGCGTGAAGTTAGTGAGCCAAATGGAGTTGTTCTCCCACAAGAACCACTTGGCTAATCCTTCTTCAATATGCCCTTCACCAACATGCAGTGTTTCGTTGATTGAATTAGCTCTCACACCAATATTTGCGTCTAGAGCCTTTGCATTGAAGGCTATCTGAAAACGGCTGTGGCGCTGAAGTTGCCTGAGAATGTGGAGTTGGTGGCATGTGAAACCCGCATGTGGAGCATTCGTTTGTGTGGGATGCTCACCAAGCTTCATTTCAGTCCTAGGCACACAAAGGGCACTAAGCATAGAGTGTGAAAACTGAGTTTCCTTGAGAGCTGCTTGGAAGCCTGATGGTGTGTGAAGTTAGTGAGCCAAATGGAGTTGTTCTCCCACAAGAACCACTCGTCTGATCCTTCTTCAATATGCCCTTCACCAACATGCAGTGTTTCCTTGATTGAATTAGCTCTCACACCAATATTTGCGTCTAGAGCCTTTGCATTGAGGGCTATCTGAAAACGGCTGTGGCGCTGAAGTTGCCTGTGAATGTGGAGTTGGTGGCATGTGAAACCCGCATGTGGAGCATTCGTTTGTGTGGGATGCTCTACCAGGTTCATTCCTACATAATGCACTCAAAGGGCACTAAGCATAGAGTGTGAAAACTGAGTTTCCATGAGAGCTGCTTGGAAGCCTGAAGGTGTGTGAAGTTAGTGAGGCAAATGGAGTTGTTCTCCCACAAGATCCACTCGGCTTATCCTTCTTCAATATGCCCTTCACCAACATGCAGTGTTTCCTTGATTGAATTAGCTCTCACACCAATATTTGCGTCTAGAGCCTTTGCATTGAGGGCTATCTGAAAACGGCTGTGGCGCTGAAGTTGCATGAGAATGTGGAGTTGGTGGCATGTGAAACCCGCATGTGGAGCATTAGTTTGTGTGGGATGCTCTACCAGGTTCATTCCTAGATAATGCACTCAAAGGGCACTCAGCATAGAGTGTGAAAACTGAGTTTCCATGAGAGCTGCTTGGAAGCCTGATGGTGTGTGAAGTTAGTGAGCCAAATGGAGTTGTTCTCCCACAAGATCCATTCGGCTGATCCTTCTTCAATATGCCCTTCACCAACATGCAGTGTTTCCTTGATTGAATTAGCTCTCACACCAATATTTGCGTCTAGAGCCTTTGCATTGAGGGCTATCTGAAAACGGCTGTGGCGCTGAAGTTGCCTGTGAATGTGGAGTTGGTGGCATGTGAAACCCGCATGTGGAGCATTCGTTTGTGTGGGATGCTCAGCAAGCTTCATTTCAGTCCTAGGCACACAAAGAGCACTAAGCATAGAGTGTGAAAACTGAGTTTCCATGATAGCTGCTTGGAAACCTGATGGTGTGTGAAGTTAGTGAGCCAAATGGAGTTGTTCTCCCACAAGAACCACTCGGCTGATCCTTCTTCAATATGCCCTTCAGCAACATGCAGTGTTTCCTTGATTGAATTAGCTCTCACACCAATATTTGCATCTAGAGCCTTTGCATTGAGGGCTATCTGAAAATGGCTGTGGCGCTGAAGTTGCCTGTGAATGTGGAGTTGGTGGCATGTGAAACCCGCCTGTGAAGCATTCGTTTGTGTGGGATGCTCACCAAGCTTCATTTCAGTCCTAGAAACTCAAAGGGCATTAAGCCTAGAGTGTGATAACTGAGTTTCCTTGAGAGCTGCTTGGAAGCCTGATGGTGTGTGAAGTTAGTGAGCCAAATGGAGTTGTTCTCCTACAAGAACCACTTGGCTAATCCTTCTTCAATATGCCCTTCACCAACATGCAGTGTTTCCTTGATTGAATTAGCTCTCACACCAATATTTGCGTCTAGAGCCTTTGCATTGAGGGCTATCTGAAAACGGCTGTGGCGCTGAAGTTGCCTGTGAATGTGGAGTTGGTGGCATGTGAAACCCGCATGTGGAGCATTCGTTTGTGTGGGATGCTCTACTAGGTTCATTCCTAGATAATGCACTCAAAGGGCACTAAGCATAGAGTGTGAAAACTGAGTTTCCATGAGAGCTGCTTGGAAGCCTGATGGTGTGTGACGTTAGTGAGTCAGATGGAGTTGTTCTCCCACAAGATCCATTCGGCTGATCCTTCTTCAATATGCCCTCCACCAACATGCAGTGTTTCCTTGATTGAATTAGCTCTCACACCAATATTTGCGTCTAGAGCCTTTGCATTGAGGGCTATCTGAAAACGGCTGTGGCGCTGAAGTTGCCTGAGAATGTGGAGTTGGTGGCATGTGAAACCCGCATGTGGAGCATTCGTTTGTGTGGGATGTTCACCAAGCTTCATTTCAGTCCTAGGCACACAAAGGGCACTAAGCATAGAGTGTGAAAACTGAGTTTCCTTGAGAGCTGCTTGGAAGCCTGATGGTGTGTGAAGTTAGTGAGCCAAATGGAGTTGTTCTCCCACAAGAACCACTCGGCTGATCCTTCTTCAATATGTGCTTCAAAAACATGCAGTGTTTCCTTGATTGAATTAGCTCTCACACCAATATTTGCGTCTAGAGCCTTTGCATTGAGGGCTATCTGAAAACTGCTGTGGCGCTGAAGTTGCCTGTGAATGTGGAGTTGGTGGCATGTGAAACCTGCACGTGGAGCATTCGTTTGTGTGGGATGCTCTACCAGGTTCATTCCTAGATAATTCACTCAAAGGGCACTAAGCATAGAGTGTGAAAACTGAGTTTCCTTGAGAGCTGCTTGGAAGCCTGATGGTGTGTGAAGTTAGTGAGGCAAATGGAGTTGTTCTCCCACAAGAACCACTCGTCTGATCCTTCTTCAATATGCCCTTCACCAACATGCAGTGTTTCCTTGATTGAATTAGCTCTCACACCAATATTTGCGTCTAGAGCCTTTGCATTGAGGGCTATCTGAAAACGGCTGTGGCGCTGAAGTTGCCTGTGAATGTGGAGTTGGTGGCATGTGAAACCCGCATGTGGAGCATTGGTTTGTGTGAGATGCTCAGCAAGCTTCATTTCAGTCCTAGGCACACAAAGAGCACTAAGCATAGAGTGTGAAAACTGAGTTTCCTTGATAGCTGCTTGGAAACCTGATGGTGTGTGAAGTTAGTGAGCCAAATGGAGTTGTTCTCCCACAAGAACCACTCGGCTGATCCTTCTTCAATATGCCCTTCACCAACATGCAGTGTTTCCTTGATTGAATTAGCTCTCACACCAATATTTGCATCTAGAGCCTTTGCATTGAGGGCTATCTGAAAACGGCTGTGGCGCTGAAGTTGCCTGTGAATGTGGAGTTGGTGGCATGTAAAACCCGCATGTGGAGCATTCGTTTGTATGGAATGCTCAGCAAGCTTTATTTCAGTCCTAGGCACTCAAAGGGCACTAAGCATAGAGTGTGAAAACTGAGTTTCCTTGAGAGCTGCTTGGAAGCCTGATGGTGTGTGAAGTTAGTGAGCCAAATGGAGTTGTTCTCCCACAAGAACCACTCGGCTAATCCTTCTTCAATATGCCCTTCGCCAACATGCAGTGTTTCCTTGATTGAATTAGCTCTCACACCAATATTTGCGTCTAGAGCCTTTGCATTGAGGGCTATCTGAAAACGGCTATGGCGCTGAAGTTGCCTGTGAATGTGGAGTTGGTGGCATGTGAAACCCGCATGTGGAGCATTCGTTTGTGTGGGATGTTCACCAAGCTTCATTTCAGTCCTAGGCACACAAAGGGCACTAAGCATAGAGTGTGAAAACTGAGTTTCCTTGAGAGCTGCTTGGAAGCCTGATGGTGTGTGAAGTTAGTGAGCCAAATGGAGTTGTTCTCCCACAAGAACCACTTGGCTGATCCTTCTTCAATATGCCCTTCACCAACATGCAGTGTTTCCTTGATTGAATTAGCTCTCACACCAATATTTGCGTCTAGAGCCTTTGCATTGAGGGCTATCTGAAAACTGCTGTGGCGCTGAAGTTGCCTGTGAATGTGGAGTTGGTGGCATGTGAAACCTGCACGTGGAGCATTCGTTTGTGTGGGATGCTCTACCAGGTTCATTCCTAGATAATTCACTCAAAGGGCACTAAGCATAGAGTGTGAAAACTGAGTTTCCTTGAGAGCTGCTTGGAAGCCTGATGGTGTGTGAAGTTAGTGAGGCAAATGGAGTTGTTCTCCCACAAGAACCACTCGGCTGATCCTTCTTCAATATGCCCTTCACCAACATGCAGTGTTTCCTTGATTGAATTAGCTCTCACACCAATATTTGCGTCTAGAGCCTTTGCATTGAGGGCTATCTGAAAACGGCTGTGGCGCTGAAGTTGCCTGTGAATGTGGAGTTGGTGGCATGTGAAACCCGCATGTGGAGCATTCGTTTGTGTGTGATGCTCACAAAGCTTCATTTCAGTTCTAGGCACTCAAAGGGCACTAAGCATAGAGTGTGAAAACTGAGTTTCCTTGAGAGCTGCTTGGAAGCCTGATGGTGTGTGAAGTTAGTGAGCCAAATGGAGTTGTTCTCCCACAAGAACCACTTGGCTAATCCTTCTTCAATATGCCCTTCACCAACATGCAATGTTTCCTTGATTGAATTACCTCTCACACCAATATTTGCGTCTAGAGCCTTTGCATTGAGGGCTATCTGAAAATGGCTTTGGCGCTGAAGTTGCCTGTGAATGTGGAGTTGGTGGCATGTGAAACCCGCATGTGGAGCATTCGTTTGTGTGGGATGCTCTACCAGGTTCATTCCTAGATAATGCACTCAAACGGCACTAAGCATAGAGTGTGAAAACTGAGTTTCCTTGAGAGCTGCTTGGAAGCCTGATGGTGTGTGAAGTTAGTGAGCCAAATGGAGTTGTTCTCCCACAAGAACCACTCGGCTGATCCTTCTTCAATATGCCCTTCACCAACATGCAGTGTTTCCTTGATTGAATTAGCTCTCACACCAATATTTGCGTCTAGAGCCTTTGCATTGAGGGCTATCTGAAAACGGCTGTGGCGCTGAAGTTGCCTGTGAATGTGGAGTTGGTGGCATGTGAAACCCGCATGTGGAGCATTCTTTTGTGTGGGATGCTCTACCAGGTTCATTCCTAGATAATGTAGTAAAAGGGCACTAAGCATAGAGTGTGAAAACTGAGTTTCCTTGAGAGCTGCTTGGAAGCCTGATGGTGTGTCAAGTTAGTGAGCCAAATGGAGTTGTTCTCCCACAAGAATCACTCGGCTGATCCTTCTTCAATATGCCCTTCACCAACATGCAGTGTTTCCTTGATTGAATTAGCTCTCACACCAATATTTGCGTCTAGAGCCTTTGCATTGAGGGCTATCTGAAAACGGCTGTGGCGCTGAAGTTGCCTGTGAATGTGGAGTTGGTGGCATGTGAAACCCGCATGTGGAGCATTTGTTTGTGTGGGATACTCTACCAGGTTCATTCCTAGATTATGCACTCAAAGGGCACTAAGCATAGAGTGTGAAAACTGAGTTTCCTTGAGAGCTGCTTGGAAGCCTGATGGTGTGTGAAGTTAGTGAGCCAAATGGAGTTGTTCTCCTACAAGAACCACTTGGCTAATCCTTCTTCAATATGCAATTCACCAACATGCAGTGTTTCCTTGATTGAATTAGCTCTCACACCAATATTTGCGTCTAGAGCCTTTGCATTGAGGGCTATCTGAAAACGGCTGTGGCGCTGAAGTTGCCTGTGAATGTGGAGTTGGTGGCATGTGAAACCCGCATGTGGAGCATTCGTTTGTGTGGGATGCTCTACTAGGTTCATTCCTAGATAATGCACTCAAAGGGCACTAAGCATAGAGTGTGAAAACTGAGTTTCCATGAGAGCTGCTTGGAAGCCTGATGGTGTGTGACGTTAGTGAGGCAAATGGAGTTGTTCTCCCACAAGATCCATTCGGCTGATCCTTCTTCAATATGCCCTTCACCAACATGCAGTGTTTCCTTGATTGAATTAGCTCTCACACCAATATTTGCGTCTAGAGCCTTTGCATTGAGGGCTATCTGAAAACGGCTGTGGCGCTGAAGTTGCCTGAGAATGTGGAGTTGGTGGCATGTGAAACCCGCATGTGGAGCATTCGTTTGTGTGGGATGTTCACCAAGCTTCATTTCAGTCCTAAGCACACAAAGGGCACTAAGCATAGAGTGTGAAAACTGAGTTTCCTTGAGAGCTGCTTGGAAGCCTGATGGTGTGTGAAGTTAGTGAGCCAAATGGAGTTGTTCTCCCACAAGAACCACTCGGCTGATCCTTCTTCAATATGCCCTTCACCAACATGCAGTGTTTCCTTGATTGAATTAGCTCTCACACCAATATTTGCGTCTAGAGCCTTTGCATTGAGGGCTATCTGAAAACGGCAGTGGCGCTGAAGTTGCCTGAGAATGTGGAGTTGGTGGCATGTGAAACCCGCATGTGGAGCATTCGTTTGTGTGTGATGCTCACAAAGCTTCATTTCAGTCCTAGGCACTCAAAGGGCACTAAGCATAGAGTGTGAAAACTGAGTTTCCTTGAGAGCTGCTTGGAAGCCTGATGGTGTGTGAAGTTAGTGAGCCAAATGGAGTTGTTCTCCCACAAGAACCACTTGGCTAATCCTTCTTCAATATGCCCTTCACCAACATGCAATGTTTCCTTGATTGAATTAGCTCTCACACCAATATTTGCGTCTAGAGCCTTTGCATTGAGGGCTATCTGAAAACGGCCGTGGCGCTGAAGTTGCCTGTCAATGTGGAGTTGGTGGCATGTGAAACCCGCATGTGGAGCATTCTTTTGTGTGGGATGCTCTACCAGGTTCATTCCTAGATAATGCACTCAAAGGGCACTAAGCATAGAGTGTGAAAACTGAGTTTCCTTGAGAGCTGCTTGGAAGCCTGATGGTGCGTGAAGTTAGTGAGCCAAATGGAGTTGTTCTCCCACAAGAACCACTTGGCTAATCCTTCTTCAATATGCCCTTCACCAACATGCAGTGTTTCGTTGATTGAATTAGCTCTCACACCAATATTTGCGTCTAGAGCCTTTGCATTGAAGGCTATCTGAAAACGGCTGTGGCGCTGAAGTTGCCTGAGAATGTGGAGTTGGTGGCATGTGAAACCCGCATGTGGAGCATTCGTTTGTGTGGGGTGCTCACCAAGCTTCATTTCAGTCCTAGGCACACAAAGGGCACTAAGCATAGAGTGTGAAAACTGAGTTTCCTTGAGAGCTGCTTGGAAGCCTGATGGTGTGTGAAGTTCGTGAGCCAAATGGAGTTGTTCTCCCACAAGAACCACTCGTCTGATCCTTCTTCAATATGCCCTTCACCAACATGCAGTGTTTCCTTGATTGAATTAGCTCTCACACCAATATTTGCGTCTAGAGCCTTTGCATTGAGGGCTATCTGAAAACGGCTGTGGCGCTGAAGTTGTCTGTGAATGTGGAGTTGGTGGCATGTGAAACCCGCATGTGGAGCATTCGTTTGTGTGGGATGCTCTACCAGGTTCATTCCTACATAATGCACTCAAAGGGCACTAAGCATAGAGTGTGAAAACTGAGTTTCCATGAGAGCTGCTTGGAAGCCTGAAGGTGTGTGAAGTTAGTGAGGCAAATGGAGTTGTTCTCCCACAAGATCCACTCGGCTTATCCTTCTTCAATATGCCCTTCACCAACATGCAGTGTTTCCTTGATTGAATTAGCTCTCACACCAATATTTGCGTCTAGAGCCTTTGCATTGAGGGCTATCTGAAAACGGCTGTGGCGCTGAAGTTGCATGAGAATGTGGAGTTGGTGGCATGTGAAACCCGCATGTGGAGCATTAGTTTGTGTGGGATGCTCTACCAGGTTCATTCCTAGATAATGCACTCAAAGGGCACTCAGCATAGAGTGTGAAAACTGAGTTTCCATGAGAGCTGCTTGGAAGCCTGATGGTGTGTGAAGTTAGTGAGCCAAATGGAGTTGTTCTCCCACAAGATCCATTCGGCTGATCCTTCTTCAATATGCCCTTCACCAACATGCAGTGTTTCCTTGATTGAATTAGCTCTCACACCAATATTTGCGTCTAGAGCCTTTGCATTGAGGGCTATCTGAAAACGGCTGTGGCGCTGAAGTTGCCTGTGAATGTGGAGTTGGTGGCATGTGAAACCCGCATGTGGAGCATTGGTTTGTGTGGGATGCTCTACCAGGTTCATTCCTACATAATGCACTCAAAGGGCACTAAGCATAGAGTGTGAAAACTGAGTTTCCATGAGAGCTGCTTGGAAGCCTGAAGGTGTGTGAAGTTAGTGAGGCAAATGGAGTTGTTCTCCCACAAGAACCACTCGGCTTATCCTTCTTCAATATGCCCTTCACCAACATGCAGTGTTTCCTTGATTGAATTAGCTCTCACACCAATATTTGCGTCTAGAGCCTTTGCATTGAGGGCTATCTGAAAACGGCTGTGGCGCTGAAGTTGCATGAGAATGTGGAGTTGGTGGCATGTGAAACCCGCATGTGGAGCATTAGTTTGTGTGGGATGCTCTACCAGGTTCATTCCTAGATAATGCACTCAAAGGGCACTCAGCATAGAGTGTGAAAACTGAGTTTCCATGAGAGCTGCTTGGAAGCCTGATGGTGTGTGAAGTTAGTGAGCCAAATGGAGTTGTTCTCCCACAAGATCCATTCGGCTGATCCTTCTTCAATATGCCCTTCACCAACATGCAGTGTTTCCTTGATTGAATTAGCTCTCACACCAATATTTGCGTCTAGAGCCTTTGCAATGAAGGCTATCTGAAAACGGCTGTGGCGCTGAAGTTGCCTGAGAATGTGGAGTTGGTGGCATGTGAAACCCGCATGTGGAGCATTCGTTTGTGTGGGATGCTCAGCAAGCTTCATTTCAGTCCTAGGCACACAAAGGGCACTAAGCATAGAGTGTGAAAACTGAGTTTCCTTAAGAGCTGCTTGGAAGCCTGATGGTGTGTGAAGTTAGTGAGCCAAATGGAGTTGTTCTCCCACAAGAACCACTCGGCTGATCCTTCTTCAATATGCCCTTCACCAACATGCAGTGTTTCCTTGATTGAATTAGCTCTCACACCAATATTTGCGTCTAGAGCCTTTGCATTGAGGGCTGTCTGAAAACGGCTGTGGCGCTGAAGTTGCCTGTGAATGTGGAGTTGGTGGCATGTGAAACCCGCATGTGGAGCACTCGTTTGTGTGGGATACTCTACCAGGTTCATTCCTAGATAATGCACTCAAAGGGCACTAAGCATAGAGTGTGAAAACTGAGTTTCCATGAGAGCTGCTTGGAAGCCTGATGGTGTGTGAAGTTAGTGAGCCAAATGGAGTTGTTCTCCCACAAGATCCATTCGGCTGATCCTTCTTCAATATGCCCTTCACCAACATACAGTGTTTCCTTGATTGAATTAGCTCTCACACCAATATTTGCGTCTAGAGCCTTTGCATTGAGGGCTATCTGAAAATGGCTGTGGCGCTGAAGTTGCCTGAGAATGTGGAGTTGGTGGCATGTGAAACCCGCATGTGGAGCATTCGTTTGTGTGGGATGCTCTACCAGGTTCATTCCTAGATAATGCACTCAAAGGGCACTCAGCATAGAGTGTGAAAACTGAGTTTCCTTGAGAGCTGCTTGGAAGCCTGATTGTGTGTGAAGTTAGTGAGCCAAATGGAGTTGGTCTCCCACAAGAACCACTCGGCTGATCCTTCTTCAATATGCCCTTCACCAACATGCAGTGTTTCCTTGATTGAATTAGCTCTCACACCAATATTTGCCTCTAGAGCCTTTGCATTGAGGGCTATCTGAAAATGGCTGTGGCGCTGAAGTTGCCTGTGAATGTGGAGTTGGTGGCATGTGAAACCTGCACGTGGAGAATTCGTTTGTGTGGGATGCTCTACCAGGTTCATTCCTAGACAATTCACTCAAAGGGCACTAAGCATAGAGTGTGAAAACTGAGTTTCCTTGAGAGCTGCTTGGAAGCCAGATGGTGTGTGAAGTTAGTGAGCCAAATGGAGTTGTTCTCCCACAGGAACCACTCGGCTGATCCTTCTTCAATATGCCCTTCACCAACATGCAGTGTTTCCTTGATTGAATTAGCTCTCACACCAATATTTGCGTCTAGAGCCTTTGCATTGAGGGCTATCTGAAAACGGCTGTGGCGCTGAAGTTGCCTGTGAATGTGGAGTTGGTGGCATGTGAAACCCGCATGTGGAGCATTCGTTTGTGTGGGATGCTCAGCAAGCTTCATTTCAGTCCTAGGCACACAAAGAGCACTAAGCATAGAGTGTGAAAACTGAGTTTCCTTGATAGCTGCTTGGAAACCTGATGGTGTGTGAAGTTAGTGAGCCAAATGGAGTTGTTCTCCCACAAGAACCACTCGGCTGATCCTTCTTCAATATGCCCTTCACCAACATGCAGTGTTTCCTTGATTGAATTAGCTCTCACACCAATATTTGCATCTAGAGCCTTTGCATTGAGGGCTATCTGAAAATGGCTGTGGCGCTGAAGTTGCTGGGAATGTGGAGTTGGTGGCATGTGAAACCCGCATGTGGAGCATTCGTTTGTGTGGGATGCTCAAAAAGCTTCATTTCAGTCCTAGGCACTCAAAGGGCATTAAGCCTAGAGTGTGATAACTGAGTTTCCTTGAGAGCTGCTTGGAAGCCTGATGGTGTGTGAAGTTAGTGAGCCAAATGGAGTTGTTCTCCTACAAGAACCACTTGGCTAATCCTTCTTCAATATGCCCTTCACCAACATGCAGTGTTTCCTTGATTGAATTAGCTCTCACACCAATATTTGCGTCTAGAGCCTTTGCATTGAGGGCTATCTGAAAACGGCTGTGGCGCTGAAGTTGCCTGTGAATGTGGAGTTGGTGGCATGTGAAACCCGCCTGTGGAGCATTAGTTTGTGCGGGAAGCTCACCAAGCTTCATTTCAGTCCTAGGCACTCAAAGGGCATTAAGCCTAGAGTGTGAAAACTGAGTTTCCTTGAGAGCTGCTTGGAAGCCTGATGGTGTGTGAAGTTAGTGAGCCAAATGGAGTTGTTCTCCCACAAGAACCACTTGGCTAATCCTTCTTCAATATGCCCTTCACCAACATGCAGTGTTTCCTTGATTGAATTAGCTCTCACACCAATATTTGCGTCTAGAGCCTTTGCATTGAGGGCTATCTGAAAACGGCTGTGGCGCTGAAGTTGCCTGTGAATGTGGAGTTGGTGGCATGTGAAACCCGCATGTGGAGCATTCGTTTGTGTGGGATGCTCTACTAGGTTCATTCCTAGATAATGCACTCAAAGGGCACTAAGCATAGAGTGTGAAAACTGAGTTTCCATGAGAGCTGCTTGGAAGCCTGATGGTGTGTGAAGTTAGTGAGGCAAATGGAGTTGTTCTCCCACAAGATCCATTCGGCTGATCCTTCTTCAATATGCCCTTCACCAACATGCAGTGTTTCCTTGATTGAATTAGCTCTCACACCAATATTTGCATCTAGAGCCTTTGCATTGAGGGCTATCTGAAAATGGCTGTGGCGCTGAAGTTGCTGGGAATGTGGAGTTGGTGGCATGTGAAACCCGCATGTGGAGCATTCGTTTGTGTGGGATGCTCAAAAAGCTTCATTTCAGTCCTAGGCACTCAAAGGGCATTAAGCCTAGAGTGTGATAACTGAGTTTCCTTGAGAGCTGCTTGGAAGCCTGATGGTGTGTGAAGTTAGTGAGCCAAATGGAGTTGTTCTCCTACAAGAACCACTTGGCTAATCCTTCTTCAATATGCCCTTCACCAACATGCAGTGTTTCCTTGATTGAATTAGCTCTCACACCAATATTTGCGTCTAGAGCCTTTGCATTGAGGGCTATCTGAAAACGGCTGTGGCGCTGAAGTTGCCTGTGAATGTGGAGTTGGTGGCATGTGAAACCCGCCTGTGGAGCATTAGTTTGTGCGGGAAGCTCACCAAGCTTCATTTCAGTCCTAGGCACTGAAAGGGCATTAAGCCTAGAGTGTGAAAACTGAGTTTCCTTGAGAGCTGCTTGGAAGCCTGATGGTGTGTGAAGTTAGTGAGCCAAATGGAGTTGTTCTCCCACAAGAACCACTTGGCTAATCCTTCTTCAATATGCCCTTCACCAACATGCAGTGTTTCCTTGATTGAATTAGCTCTCACACCAATATTTGCGTCTAGAGCCTTTGCATTGAGGGCTATCTGAAAACGGCTGTGGCGCTGAAGTTGCCTGTGAATGTGGAGTTGGTGGCATGTGAAACCCGCATGTGGAGCATTCGTTTGTGTGGGATGCTCTACTAGGTTCATTCCTAGATAATGCACTCAAAGGGCACTAAGCATAGAGTGTGAAAACTGAGTTTCCATGAGAGCTGCTTGGAAGCCTGATGGTGTGTGAAGTTAGTGAGGCAAATGGAGTTGTTCTCCCACAAGATCCATTCGGCTGATCCTTCTTCAATATGCCCTTCACCAACATGCAGTGTTTCCTTGATTGAATTAGCTCTCACACCAATATTTGCGTCTAGAGCCTTTGCATTGAGGGCTATCTGAAAACGGCTGTGGCGCTGAAGTTGCCTGTGAATGTGGAGTTGGTGGCATGTGAAACCCGCATGTGGAGCATTGGTTTGTGTGGGATGCTCTACCAGGTTCATTCCTACATAATGCACTCAAAGGGCACTAAGCATAGAGTGTGAAAACTGAGTTTCCATGAGAGCTGCTTGGAAGCCTGAAGGTGTGTGAAGTTAGTGAGGCAAATGGAGTTGTTCTCCCACAAGAACCACTCGGCTTATCCTTCTTCAATATGCCCTTCACCAACATGCAGTGTTTCCTTGATTGAATTAGCTCTCACACCAATATTTGCGTCTAGAGCCTTTGCATTGAGGGCTATCTGAAAACGGCTGTGGCGCTGAAGTTGCATGAGAATGTGGAGTTGGTGGCATGTGAAACCCGCATGTGGAGCATTAGTTTGTGTGGGATGCTCTACCAGGTTCATTCCTAGATAATGCACTCAAAGGGCACTCAGCATAGAGTGTGAAAACTGAGTTTCCATGAGAGCTGCTTGGAAGCCTGATGGTGTGTGAAGTTAGTGAGCCAAATGGAGTTGTTCTCCCACAAGATCCATTCGGCTGATCCTTCTTCAATATGCCCTTCACCAACATGCAGTGTTTCCTTGATTGAATTAGCTCTCACACCAATATTTGCGTCTAGAGCCTTTGCATTGAGGGCTATCTGAAAACGGCTGTGGCGCTGAAGTTGCCTGTGAATGTGGAGTTGGTGGCATGTGAAACCCGCATGTGGAGCATTGGTTTGTGTGGGATGCTCTACCAGGTTCATTCCTACATAATGCACTCAAAGGGCACTAAGCATAGAGTGTGAAAACTGAGTTTCCATGAGAGCTGCTTGGAAGCCTGAAGGTGTGTGACGTTAGTGAGGCAAATGGAGTTGTTCTCCCACAAGAACCACTCGGCTTATCCTTCTTCAATATGCCCTTCACCAACATGCAGTGTTTCCTTGATTGAATTAGCTCTCACACCAATATTTGCGTCTAGAGCCTTTGCATTGAGGGCTATCTGAAAACGGCTGTGGCGCTGAAGTTGCATGAGAATGTGGAGTTGGTGGCATGTGAAACCCGCATGTGGAGCATTAGTTTGTGTGGGATGCTCTACCAGGTTCATTCCTAGATAATGCACTCAAAGGGCACTCAGCATAGAGTGTGAAAACTGAGTTTCCATGAGAGCTGCTTGGAAGCCTGATGGTGTGTGAAGTTAGTGAGCCAAATGGAGTTGTTCTCCCACAAGATCCATTCGGCTGATCCTTCTTCAATATGCCCTTCACCAACATGCAGTGTTTCCTTGATTGAATTAGCTCTCACACCAATATTTGCGTCTAGAGCCTTTGCAATGAAGGCTATCTGAAAACGGCTGTGGCGCCGAAGTTGCCTGAGAATGTGGAGTTGGTGGCATGTGAAACCCGCATGTGGAGCATTCGTTTGTGTGGGATGCTCACCAAGCTTCATTTCAGTCCTAGGCACACAAAGGGCACTAAGCATAGAGTGTGAAAACTGAGTTTCCTTGAGAGCTGCTTGGAAGCCTGATGGTGTGTGAAGTTAGTGAGCCAAATGGAGTTGTTCTCCCACAAGAACCACTCGGCTGATCCTTCTTCAATATGCCCTTCACCAACATGCAGTGTTTCCTTGATTGAATTAGCTCTCACACCAATATTTGCGTCTAGAGCCTTTGCATTGAGGGCTGTCTGAAAACGGCTGTGGCGCTGAAGTTGCCTGTGAATGTGGAGTTGGTGGCATGTGAAAACCCGCATGTGGAGCACTCGTTGTGTGGGATACTCTACCAGGTTCATTCCTAGATAATGCACTCAAAGGGCACTAAGCATAGAGTGTGAAAACTGAGTTTCCTTGAGAGCTGCTTGGAAGCCTGATGGTGTGTGAAGTTAGTGAGCCAAATGGAGTTGTTCTCCCACAAGATCCATTCGGCTGATCCTTCTTCAATATGCCCTTCACCAACATACAGTGTTTCCTTGATTGAATTAGCTCTCACACCAATATTTGCGTCTAGAGCCTTTGCATTGAGGGCTATCTGAAAATGGCTGTGGCGCTGAAGTTGCCTGAGAATGTGGAGTTCGGTGGCATGTGAAACCCGCATGTGGAGCATTCGTTTGTGTGGGATGCTCTACCAGGTTCATTCTAGATAATGCACTCAAAGGGCACTCAGCATAGAGTGTGAAAACTGAGTTTCCTTGAGAGCTGCTTGAAGCCTGATTGTGTGTGAAGTTAGTGAGCCAAATGGAGTTGGTCTCCCACAAGAACCACTCGGCTGATCCTTCTTCAATATGCCCTTCACCAACATGCAGTGTTTCCTTGATTGAATTAGCTCTCACACCAATATTTGCGTCTAGAGCCTTTGCATTGAGGG
This sequence comes from Ochotona princeps, assembly GCF_030435755.1. NCBI lineage: Eukaryota > Metazoa > Chordata > Mammalia > Lagomorpha > Ochotonidae > Ochotona > Ochotona princeps. Next base: position 14,217 of record NW_026699794.1, on the reverse strand, counting down.
CTATCTGAAAATGGCTGTGGCGCTGAAGTTGCCTGTGAATGTGGAGTTGGTGGCATGTGAAACCTGCACGTGGAGAATTCGTTTGTGTGGAATGCTCTACCAGGTTCATTCCTAGACAATTCACTCAAAGGGCACTAAGCATAGAGTGTGAAAACTGAGTTTCCTTGAGAGCTGCTTGGAAGCCAGATGGTGTGTGAAGTTAGTGAGCCAAATGGAGTTGTTCTCCCACAGGAACCACTCGGCTGATACTTCTTCAATATGCCCTTCACCAACATGCAGTGTTTCCTTGATTGAATTAGCTCTCACACCAATATTTGCGTCTAGAGCCTTTGCATTGAGGGCTATCTGAAAACGGCTGTGGCGCTGAAGTTGCCTGTGAATGTGGAGTTGGTGGCATGTGAAACCCGCATGTGGAGCATTCGTTTGTGTGGGATGCTCAGCAAGCTTCATTTCAGTCCTAGGCACACAAAGAGCACTAAGCATAGAGTGTGAAAACTGAGTTTCCTTGATAGCTGCTTGGAAACCTGATGGTGTGTGAAGTTAGTGAGCCAAATGGAGTTGTTCTCCCACAAGAACCACTCGGCTGATCCTTCTTCAATATGCCCTTCACCAACATGCAGTGTTTCCTTGATTGAATTAGCTCTCACACCAATATTTGCATCTAGAGCCTTTGCATTGAGGGCTATCTGTGAAAATGGCTGTGGCGCTGAAGTTGCTGGTTGCTGGAATGTGGAGTTGGTGGCATGTGAAACCCGCATGTGGAGCATTCGTTTGTGTGGGATGCTCAAAAAGCTTCATTTCAGTCCTAGGCACTCAAAGGGCATTAAGCCTAGAGTGTGATAACTGAGTTTCCTTGAGAGCTGCTTGGAAGCCTGATGGTGTGTGAAGTTAGTGAGCCAAATGGAGTTGTTCTCCTACAAGAACCACTTGGCTAATCCTTCTTCAATATGCCCTTCACCAACATGCAGTGTTTCCTTGATTGAATTAGCTCTCACACCAATATTTGCGTCTAGAGCCTTTGCATTGAGGGCTATCTGAAAACGGCTGTGGCGCTGAAGTTGCCTGTGAATGTGGAGTTGGTGGCATGTGAAACCCGCCTGTGGAGCATTAGTTTGTGCGGGAAGCTCACCAAGCTTCATTTCAGTCCTAGGCACTCAAAGGGCATTAAGCCTAGAGTGTGAAAACTGAGTTTCCTTGAGAGCTGCTTGGAAGCCTGATGGTGTGTGAAGTTAGTGAGCCAAATGGAGTTGTTCTCCCACAAGACCACTTGGCTAATCCTTCTTCAATATGCCCTTCACCAACATGCAGTGTTTCCTTGATTGAATTAGCTCTCACACCAATATTTGCGTCTAGAGCCTTTGCATTGAGGGCTATCTGAAAACGGCTGTGGCGCTGAAGTTGCCTGTGAATGTGGAGTTGGTGGCATGTGAAACCCGCATGTGGAGCATTCGTTTGTGTGGGATGCTCTACTAGGTTCATTCCTAGATAATGCACTCAAAGGGCACTAAGCATAGAGTGTGAAAACTGAGTTTCCATGAGAGCTGCTTGGAAGCCTGATGGTGTGTGACGTTAGTGAGGCAAATGGAGTTGTTCTCCCACAAGATCCATTCGGCTGATCCTTCTTCAATATGCCCTTCACCAACATGCAGTGTTTCCTTGATTGAATTAGCTCTCACACCAATATTTGCGTCTAGAGCCTTTGCATTGAGGGCTATCTGAAAACGGCTGTGGCGCTGAAGTTGCCTGAGAATGTGGAGTTGGTGGCATGTGAAACCCGCATGTGGAGCATTCGTTTGTGTGGGATGTTCACCAAGCTTCATTTCAGTCCTCGGCACACAAAGGGCACTAAGCATAGAGTGTGAAAACTGAGTTTCCTTGAGAGCTGCTTGGAAGCCTGATGGTGTGTGAAGTTAGTGAGCCAAATGGAGTTGTTCTCCCACAAGAACCACTCGGCTGATCCTTCTTCAATATCCCCTTCACCAACATGCAGTGTTTCCTTGATTGAATTAGCTCTCACACCAATATTTGCGTCTAGAGCCTTTGCATTGAGGGCTATCTGAAAACGGCTGTGGCGCTGAAGTTGCCTGTGAATGTGGAGTTGGTGGCATGTGAAACCTGCACGTGGAGCATTCGTTTGTGTGGGATGCTCTACCAGGTTCATTCCTAGATAATTCACTCAAAGGGCACTAAGCATAGAGTGTGAAAACTGAGTTTTCTTGAGAGCTGCTTGGAAGCCTGATGGTGTGTGAAGTTAGTGAGCCAAATGGAGTTGTTCTCCCACAAGAACCACTCGGCTGATCCTTCTTCAATATGCCCTTCACCAACATGCAGTGTTTCCTTGATTGAATTAGCTCTCACACCAATATTTGCGTCTAGAGCCTTTGCATTGAGGGCTATCTGAAAACGGCTGTGGCGCTGAAGTTGCCTGTGAATGTGGAGTTGGTGGCATGTGAAACCCGCATGTGGAGCATTCGTTTGTGTGGGATGCTCAGCAAGCTTCATTTCAGTCCTAGGCACACAAAGAGCACTAAGCATAGAGTGTGAAAACTGAGTTTCCTTGATAGCTGCTTGGAAACCTGATGGTGTGTGAAGTTAGTGAGCCAAATGGAGTTGTTCTCCCACAAGAACCACTTGGCTGATCCTTCTTCAATATGCCCTTCAGCAACATGCAGTGTTTCCTTGATTGAATAGCTCTCACACCAATATTTGCATCTAGAGCCTTTGCATTGAGGGCTATCTGAAAATGGCTGTGGCGCTGAAGTTGGCTGTGAATGTGGAGTTGGTGGCATGTGAAACCCGCATGTGGAGCATTCGTTTGTATGGGATGCTCAGCAAGCTTTATTTCAGTCCTAGGCACTCAAAGGGCACTAAGCATAGAGTGTGAAAACTGAGTTTCCTTGAGAGCTGCTTGGAAGCCTGATGGTGTGTGAAGTTAGTGAGCCAAATGGAGTTGTTCTCCCACAAGAACCACTTGGCTAATCCTTCTTCAATATGCCCTTCGCCAACATGCAGTGTTTCCTTGATTGAATTAGCTCTCACACCAATATTTGCGTCTAGAGCCTTTGCATTGAGGGCTATCTGAAAACGGCTATGGCGCTGAAGTTGCCTGTGAATGTGGAGTTGGTGGCATGTGAAACCCGCATGTGGAGCATTCTTTTGTGTGGGATGCTTTACCAGGTTCATTCCTAGATAATGCACTCAAAGGGCACTAAGCATAGAGTGTGAAAACTGAGTTTCCATGAGAGCTGCTTGGAAGCCTGATGGTTGTGTGAAGTTAGTGAGTCAAATGGAGTTGTTCTCCCACAAGAACCACTTGGCTAATCCTTCTTCAATATGCCCTTCACCAACATGCAGTGTTTCCTTGATTGAATTAGCTCTCACACCAATATTTGCGTCTAGAGCCTTTGCATTGAGGGCTATCTGAAAACGGCTGTGGCGCTGAAGTTGCCTGTGAATGTGGAGTTGGTGGCATGTGAAACCCCGCATGTGGAGCATTCGTTTGTGTGGGATGCTCTACTAGGTTCATTCCTAGATAATGCACTCAAAGGGCACTAAGCATAGAGTGTGAAAACTGAGTTTCCTTGAGAGATGCTTGGAAGCCTGATGGTGGTGTGAAGTTAGTGAGGCAAATGGAGTTGTTCTCCCACAAGATCCATTCGGCTGATCCTTCTTCAATATGCCCTTCACCAACATGCAGTGTTTCCTTGATTGAATTAGCTCTCACACCAATATTTGCGTCTAGAGCCTTTGCATTGAGGGCTATCTGAAAACGGCTGTGGCGCTGAAGTTGCCTGAGAATGTGGAGTTGGTGGCATGTGAAACCCGCATGTGGGAGCATTCGTTTGTGTGGGATGTTCACCAAGCTTCATTTCAGTCCTAGGCACACAAAGGGCACTAAGCATAGAGTGTTAAAACTGAGTTTCCTTGAGAGCTGCTTGGAAGCCTGATGGTGTGTGAAGTTAGTGAGCCAAATGGAGTTGTTCTCCACAAGAACCACTTGGCTAATCCTTCTTCAATATGCCCTTCACCAACATGCAGTGTTTCCTTCATTGAATTAGCTCTCACACCAATATTTGCGTCTAGAGCCTTTGCATTGAGGGCTATCTGAAAACTGCTGTGGCGCTGAAGTTGCCTGTGAATGTGGAGTTGGTGGCATGTGAAACCTGCACGTGGAGCATTCGTTTGTGTGGGATGCTCTACCAGGTTCATTCCTAGATAATTCACTCAAAGGGCACTAAGCATAGAGTGTGAAAACTGAGTTTCCTTGAGAGCTGCTTGGAAGCCTGATGGTGTGTGAAGTTAGTGAGCCAAATGGAGTTGTTCTCCCACAAGAACCACTCGGCTGATCCTTCTTCAATATGCCCTTCACCAACATGCAGTGTTTCCTTGATTGAATTAGCTCTCACACCAATATTTGCGTCTAGAGCCTTTGCATTGAGGGCTATCTGAAAACGGCTGTGGCGCTGAAGTTGCCTGTGAATGTGGAGTTGGTGGCATGTGAAACCCGCATGTGGAGCATTCGTTTGTGTGTGATGCTCACAAAGCTTCATTTCAGTCCTAGGCACTCAAAGGGCACTAAGCATAGAGTGTGAAAACTGAGTTTCCTTGAGAGCTGCTTGGAAGCCTGATGGTGTGTGAAGTTAGTGAGCCAAATGGAGTTGTTCTCCCACAAGAACCACTTGGCTAATCCTTCTTCAATATGCCCTTCACCAACATGCAGTGTTTCCTTGATTGAATTAGCTCTCACACCAATATTTGCGTCTAGAGCCTTTGCATTGAGGGCTATCTGAAAACGGCTGTGGCGCTGAAGTTGCCTGTGAATGTGGAGTTGGTGGCATGTGAAACCCGCATGTGGAGCATTCGTTTGTGTGGGATGCTCTACCAGGTTCATTCCTAGATAATTCACTCAAAGGGCACTAAGCATAGAGTGTGAAAACTGAGTTTCCTTGAGAGCTGCTTGGAAGCCTGATGGTGTGTGAAGTTAGTGAGCCAAATGGAGTTGTTCTCCCACAAGAACCACTTGGCTAATCCTTCTTCAATATGCCCTTCACCAACATGCAGTGTTTCCTTGATTGAATTAGCTCTCACACCAATATTTGCGTCTAGAGCCTTTGCATTGAGGGCTATCTGAAAACGGCTGTGGCGCTGAAGTTGCCTGAGAATGTGGAGTTGGTGGCATGTGAAACCCGCATGTGGAGCATTCGTTTGTGTGGGATGCTCACCAAGCTTCATTTCAGTCCTAGGCACACAAAGGGCACTAAGCATAGAGTGTGAAAACTGAGTTTCCTTGAGAGCTGCTTGGAAGCATGATTGTGTGTGAAGTTAGTGAGCCAAATGGAGTTGTTCTCCCACAAGAACCACTCGGCTGATCCTTCTTCAATATGCCCTTCACCAACATGCAGTGTTTCCTTGATTGAATTAGCTCTCACACCAATATTTGCGTCTAGAGCCTTTGCATTGAGGACTATATGAAAACGGCTGTGGCGCTGAAGTTGCCTGTGAATGTGGAGTTGGTGGCATGTGAAACCCGCATGTGGAGCATTCTTTTGTGTGGGATGCTCTACCAGGTTCATTCCTAGATAATGCACTCAAAGGGCACTAAGCATAGAGTGTGAAAACTGAGTTTCCTTGAGAGCTGCTTGGAAGCCTGATGGTGTGTGAAGTTAGTGAGCCAAATGGAGTTGTTCTCCCACAAGAACCACTTGGCTGATCCTTCTTCATATGCCCTTCACCAACATGCAGTGTTTCCTTGATTGAATTAGCTCTCACACCAATATTTGCGTCTAGAGCCTTTGCATTGAGGGCTATCTGAAAACGGCTGTGGCGCTGAAGTTGCCTGTGAATGTGGAGTTGGTGGCATGTGAAACCCGCATGTGGAGCATTCGTTTGTGTGGGATGCTCAGCAAGCTTCATTTCAGTCCTAGGCACACAAAGGGCACTAAGCATAGAGTGTGAAAACTGAGTTTCCTTGAGAGCTGCTTGGAAGCCTGATGGTGTGTGAAGTTAGTGAGGCAAATGGAGTTGTTCTCCCACAAGAACCACTCGGCTGATCCTTCTTCAATATGCCCTTCACCAACATGCAGTGTTTCCTTGATTGAATTAGCTCTCACACCAATATTTGCGTCTAGAGCCTTTGCATTGAGGGCTATCTGAAAACGGCTGTGGCGCTGAAGTTGCCTGTGAATGTGGAGTTGGTGGCATGTGAAACCCGCATGTGGAGCATTCGTTTGTGTGTGATGCTCACAAAGCTTCATTTCAGTCCTAGGCACTCAAAGGGCACTAAGCATAGAGTGTGAAAACTGAGTTTCCTTGAGAGCTGCTTGGAAGCCTGATGGTGTGTGAAGTTAGTGAGCCAAATGGAGTTGTTCTCCCACAAGAACCACTTGGCTAATCCTTCTTCAATATGCCCTTCACCAACATGCAGTGTTTCCTTGATTGAATTAGCTCTCACACCAATATTTGCGTCTAGAGCCTTTGCATTGAGGGCTATCTGAAAACGGCTGTGGCGCTGAAGTTGCCTGTGAATGTGGAGTTGGTGGCATGTGAAACCCGCATGTGGAGCATTCGTTTGTGTGGGATGCTCTACCAGGTTCATTCCTAGATAATTCACTCAAAGGGCACTAAGCATAGAGTGTGAAAACTGAGTTTCCTTGAGAGCTGCTTGGAAGCCTGATGGTGTGTGAAGTTAGTGAGCCAAATGGAGTTGTTCTCCCACAAGAACCACTCGGCTGATTCTTCTTCAATATGCCCTTCACCAACATGCAGTGTTTCCTTGATTGAATTAGCTCTCACACCAATATTTGCGTCTAGAGCCTTTGCATTGAGGGCTATCTGAAAACGGCTGTGGCGCTGAAGTTGCCTGTGAATGTGGAGTTGGTGGCATGTGAAACCCGCATGTGGAGCATTCGTTTGTGTGGGATGCTCTACCAGGTTCATTCCTAGATAATGCACTCAAAGGGCACTAAGCATAGAGTGTGAAAACTGAGTTTCCTTGAGAGCTGCTTGGAAGCCTGATGGTGTGTGAAGTTAGTGAGCCAAATGGAGTTGTTCTCCCACAAGAACCACTTGGCTAATCCTTCTTCAATATGCCCTTCACCAACATGCAGTGTTTCCTTGATTGAATTAGCTCTCACACCAATATTTGCGTCTAGAGCCTTTGCATTGAGGGCTATCTGAAAACGGCTGTGGCGCTGAAGTTGCCTGAGAATGTGGAGTTGGTGGCATGTGAAACCCGCATGTGGAGCATTCGTTTGTGTGGGATGCTCACCAAGCTTCATTTCAGTCCTAGGCACACAAAGGGCACTAAGCATAGAGTGTGAAAACTGAGTTTCCTTGAGAGCTGCTTGGAAGCATGATTGTGTGTGAAGTTAGTGAGCCAAATGGAGTTGTTCTCCCACAAGAACCACTCGGCTGATCCTTCTTCAATATGCCCTTCACCAACATGCAGTGTTTCCTTGATTGAATTAGCTCTCACACCAATATTTGCGTCTAGAGCCTTTGCATTGAGGACTATCTGAAAACGGCTGTGGCGCTGAAGTTGCCTGTGAATGTGGAGTTGGTGGCATGTGAAACCCGCATGTGGAGCATTCTTTTGTGTGGGATGCTCTACCAGGTTCATTCCTAGATAATGCACTCAAAGGGCACTAAGCATAGAGTGTGAAAACTGAGTTTCCTTGAGAGCTGCTTGGAAGCCTGATGGTGTGTGAAGTTAGTGAGCCAAATGGAGTTGTTCTCCCACAAGAACCACTTGGCTGATCCTTCTTCAATATGCCCTTCACCAACATGCAGTGTTTCCTTGATTGAATTAGCTCTCACACCAATATTTGCGTCTAGAGCCTTTGCATTGAGGGCTATCTGAAAACGGCTGTGGCGCTGAAGTTGCCTGTGAATGTGGAGTTGGTGGCATGTGAAACCCGCATGTGGAGCATTCGTTTGTGTGGGATGCTCAGCAAGCTTCATTTCAGTCCTAGGCACACAAAGGGCACTAAGCATAGAGTGTGAAAACTGAGTTTCCTTGAGAGCTGCTTGGAAGCCTGATGGTGTGTGAAGTTAGTGAGGCAAATGGAGTTGTTCTCCCACAAGAACCACTCGGCTGATCCTTCTTCAATATGCCCTTCACCAACATGCAGTGTTTCCTTGATTGAATTAGCTCTCACACCAATATTTGCGTCTAGAGCCTTTGCATTGAGGGCTATCTGAAAACGTCTGTGGCGCTGAAGTTGCCTGTGAATGTGGAGTTGGTGGCATGTGAAACCCGCATGTGGAGCATTCGTTTGTGTGTGATGCTCACAAAGCTTCATTTCAGTCCTAGGCACACAAAGGGCACTAAGCATAGAGTGTGAAAACTGAGTTTCCTTGAGAGCTGCTTGGAAGCCTGATGGTGTGTGAAGTTAGTGAGCCAAATGGAGTTGTTCTCCCACAAGAACCACTTGGCTAATCCTTCTTCAATATGCCCTTCACCAACATGCAGTGTTTCCTTGATTGAATTAGCTCTCACACCAATATTTGCGTCTAGAGCCTTTGTATTGAGGGCTATCTGAAAACGGCTGTGGTGCTGAAGTTGCCTGTGAATGTGGAGTTGGTGGCATGTGAAACCCGCATGTGGAGCATTCGTTTGTGTGGGATGCTCTACCAGGTTCATTCCTAGATAATTCACTCAAAGGGCACTAAGCATAGAGTGTGAAAACTGAGTTTCCTTGAGAGCTGCTTGGAAGCCTGATGGTGTGTGAAGTTAGTGAGCCAAATGGAGTTGTTCTCCCACAAGAACCACTCGGCTGATTCTTCTTCAATATGCCCTTCACCAACATGCAGTGTTTCCTTGATTGAATTAGCTCTCACACCAATATTTGCGTGTAGAGCCTTTGCATTGAGGGCTATCTGAAAACGGCTGTGGCGCTGAAGTTGTCTGTGAATGTGGAGTTGGTGGCATGTGAAACCCGCATGTGGAGCATTCGTTTGTGTGGGATGCTCTACCAGGTTCATTCCTAGATAATGCACTCAAAGGGCACTAAGCATAGAGTGTGAAAACTGAGTTTCCTTGAGAACTGCTTGGAAGCCTGATGGTGTGTGAAGTTAGTGAGCCAAATGGAGTTGTTCTCCCACAAGAACCACTCGGCTGATCCTTCTTCAATATGCCCTTCACCAACATGCAGTGTTTCCTTGATTGAATTAGCTCTCACACCAATATTTGCGTGTAGAGCCTTTGCATTGAGGGCTATCTGAAAACGGCTGTGGCGCTGAAGTTGCCTGTGAATGTGGAGTTGGTGGCATGTGAAACCCGCATGTGGAGCATTCTTTTGTGTGGGATGCTCTACCAGGTTCATTCCTAGATAATGTACTCAAAGGGCACTAAGCATAGAGTGTGAAAACTGAGTTTCCTTGAGAGCTGCTTGGAAGCCTGATGGTGTGTGAAGTTAGTGAGCCAAATGGAGTTGTTCTCCCACAAGAACCACTTGGCTAATCCTTCTTCAATATGCCCTTCACCAACATGCAGTGTTTCCTTGATTGAATTAGCTCTCACACCAATATTTGCGTCTAGAGCCTTTGCATTGAGGGCTATCTGAAAACGGCTGTGGCGCTGAAGTTGCCTGAGAATGTGGAGTTGGTGGCATGTGAAACCCGCATGTGGAGCATTCGTTTGTGTGGGATGCTCACCAAGCTTCATTTCAGTCCTAGGCACACAAAGGGCACTAAGCATAGAGTGTGAAAACTGAGTTTCCTTGAGAGCTGCTTGGAAGCATGATTGTGTGTGAAGTTAGTGAGCCAAATGGAGTTGTTCTCCCACAAGAACCACTCGGCTGATCCTTCTTCAATATGCCCTTCACCAACATGCAGTGTTTCCTTGATTGAATTAGCTCTCACACCAATATTTGCGTCAAGAGCCTTTGCATTGAGGGCTATCTGAAAACGGCTGTGGCGCTGAAGTTGCCTGTGAATGTGGAGTTGGTGGCATGTGAAACCCGCATGTGGAGCATTCGTTTGTGTGGGATGCTCACCAAGCTTCATTTCAGTCCTAGGCACACAAAGGGCACTAAGCATAGAGTGTGAAAACTGAGTTTCCTTGAGAGCTGCTTGGAAGCCTGATGGTGTGTGAAGTTAGTGAGCCAAATGGAGTTGTTCTCCCACAAGAACCACTCGGCTGATCCTTCTTCAATATGCCCTTCACCAACATGCAGTGTTTCCTTGATTGAATTAGCTCTCACACCAATATTTGCGTCTAGAGCCTTTGCATTGAGGGCTATCTGAAAACGGCTGTGGCGCTGAAGTTGCCTGTGAATGTGGAGTTGGTGGCATGTGAAACCCGCATGTGGAGCATTCGTTTGTGTGGGATGCTCAGCAAGCTTCATTTCAGTCCTAGGCACACAAAGGGCACTAAGCATAGAGTGTGAAAACTGAGTTTCCTTGAGAGCTGCTTGGAAGCCTGATGGTGTGTGAAGTTAGTGAGCCAAATGGAGTTGTTCTCCCACAAGAACCACTCGGCTGATCCTTCTTCAATATGCCCTTCACCAACATGCAGTGTTTCCTTGATTGAATTAGCTCTCACACCAATATTTGCGTCTAGAGCCTTTGCATTGAGGGCTATCTGAAAACGGCTGTGGCGCTGAAGTTGCCTGTGAATGTGGAGTTGGTGGCATGTGAAACCCGCATGTGGAGCATTCGTTTGTGTGGGATGCTCTACCAGGTTCATTCCTAGATAATTCACTCAAAGGGCACTAAGCATAGAGTGTGAAAACTGAGTTTCCTTGAGAGCTGCTTGGAAGCCTGATGGTGTGTGAAGTTAGTGAGCCAAATGGAGTTGTTCTCCCACAAGAACCACTCGGCTGATGCTTCTTCAATATGCCCTTCACCAACATGCAGTGTTTCCTTGATTGAATTAGCTCTCACACCAATATTTGCGTCTAGAGCCTTTGCATTGAGGGCTATCTGAAAACGGCTGTGGCGCTGAAGTTGCCTGTGAATGTGGAGTTGGTGGCATGTGAAACCCGCATGTGGAGCATTCGTTTGTGTGGGATGCTCTACCAGGTTCATTCCTAGATAATGCACTCAAAGGGCACTAAGCATAGAGTGTGAAAACTGAGTTTCCTTGAGAACTGCTTGGAAGCCTGATGGTGTGTGAAGTTAGTGAGCCAAATGGAGTTGTTCTCCCACAAGAACCACTCGGCTGATCCTTCTTCAATATGCCCTTCACCAACATGCAGTGTTTCCTTGATTGAATTAGCTCTCACACCAATATTTGCGTCTAGAGCCTTTGCATTGAGGGCTATCTGAAAACGGCTGTGGCGCTGAAGTTGCCTGTGAATGTGGAGTTGGTGGCATGTGAATCCCGCATGTGGAGCATTCTTTTGTGTGGGATGCTCTACCAGGTTCATTCCTAGATAATGCACTCAAAGGGCACTAAGCATAGAGTGTGAAAACTGAGTTTCCTTGAGAGCTGCTTGGAAGCCTGATGGTGTGTGAAGTTAGTGAGCCAAATGGAGTTGTTCTCCCACAAGAACCACTTGGCTAATCCTTCTTCAATATGCCCTTCACCAACATGCAGTGTTTCCTTGATTGAATTAGCTCTCACACCAATATTTGCGTCTAGAGCCTTTGCATTGAGGGCTATCTGAAAACGGCTGTGGCGCTGAAGTTGCCTGAGAATGTGGAGTTGGTGGCATGTGAAACCCGCATGTGGAGCATTCGTTTGTGTGGGATGCTCACCAAGCTTCATTTCAGTCCTAGGCACACAAAGGGCACTAAGCATAGAGTGTGAAAACTGAGTTTCCTTGAGAGCTGCTTGGAAGCATGATTGTGTGTGAAGTTAGTGAGCCAAATGGAGTTGTTCTCCCACAAGAACCACTCGGCTGATCCTACTTCAATATGCCCTTCACCAACATGCAGTGTTTCCTTGATTGAATTAGCTCTCACACCAATGTTTGCGTCAAGAGCCTTTGCATTGAGGGCTATCTGAAAACGGCTGTGGCGCTGAAGTTGCCTGTGAATGTGGAGTTGGTGGCATGTGAAACCCGCATGTGGAGCATTCGTTTGTGTGGGATGCTCAGCAAGCTTCATTTCAGTCCTAGGCACACAAAGGGCACTAAGCATAGAGTGTGAAAACTGAGTTTCCTTGAGAGCTGCTTGGAAGCCTGATGGTGTGTGAAGTTAGTGAGCCAAATGGAGTTGTTCTCCCACAAGAACCACTCGGCTGATCCTTCTTCAATATGCCCTTCACCAACATGCAGTGTTTCCTTGATTGAATTAGCTCTCACACCAATATTTGCGTCTAGAGCCTTTGCATTGAGGGCTATCTGAAAACGGCTGTGGCGCTGAAGTTGCCTGTGAATGTGGAGTTTTTGGCATGTGAAACCCGCATGTGGAGCATTCGTTTGTGTGGGATACTCTACCAGGTTCATTCCTAGATAATGCACTCAAAGGGCACTAAGCCTAGAGTGTGAAAACTGAGTTTCCTTGAGAGCTGCTTGGAAGCCTGATGGTGTGTGAAGTTAGTGAGCCAAATGGAGTTGTTCTCCCACAAGAACCACTCGGCTGATCCTTCTTCAATATGCCCTTCACCAACATGCAGTGTTTCCTTGATTGAATTAGCTCTCACACCAATATTTGCGTCTAGAGCCTTTGCATTGAGGGCTATCTGAAAACGGCTGTGGCGCTGAAGTTGCCTGTGAATGTGGAGTTGGTGGCATGTGAAACCCGCATGTGGAGCATTCGTTTGTGTGGGATGCTCAGCAAGCTTTATTTGAGTCCTAGGCACACAAAGGGCACTAAGCATAGAGTGTGAAAACTGAGTTTCCTTGAGAGCTGCTTGGAAGCCTGATGGTGTGTGAAGTTAGTGAGCCAAATGGAGTTGTTCTCCCACAAGAACCACTCGGCTGATCCTTCTTCAATATGCCCTTCACCAACATGCAGTGTTTCCTTGATTGAATTAGCTCTCACACCAATATTTGCGTCTAGAGCCTTTGCATTGAGGGCTATCTGAAAACGGCTGTGGCGCTGAAGTTGCCTGTGAATGTGGAGTTGGTGGCATGTGAAACCCGCACGTGGAGCATTCGTTTGTGTGGGATGCTCTACTAGGTTCATTCCTAGATAATGCACTCAAAGGGCACTAAGCATAGAGTGTGAAAACTGAGTTTCCATGAGAGCTGCTTGGAAGCCTGATGGTGTGTGAAGTTAGTGAGCCAAATGGAGTTGTTCTCCCACAAGATCCATTCGGCTGATCCTTCTTCAATATGCCCTTCACCAACATGCAGTGTTTCCTTGATTGAATTAGCTCTCACACCAATATTTGCGTCTAGAGCCTTTGCATTGAGGGCTATCTGAAAATGGCTGTGGCGCTGAAGTTGCCTGTGAATGTGGAGTTGGTGGCATGTGAAACCCGCATGTGGAGCATTCGTTTGTGTGGGATGCTCTACCAGGTTCATTCCTAGATAATGCACTCAAAGGGCACTAAGCATAGAGGGTGAAAACTGAGTTTCCTTGAGAGCTGCTTGGAAGCCTGATTGTGTGTGAAGTTAGTGAGCCAAATGGAGTTGTTCTCCCACAAGAACCACTCGGCTGATTCTTCTTCAATATGCCCTTCACCAACATGCAGTGTTTCCTTGATTGAATTAGCTCTCACACCAATATTTGCGTCTAGAGCCTTTGCATTGAGGGCTATCTGAAAATGGCTGTGGCGCTGAAGTTGCCTGTGAATGTGGAGTTGGTGGCATGTGAAACCTGCACGTGGAGAATTCGTTTGTGTGGGATGCTCTACCAGGTTCATTCCTAGATAATTCACTCAAAGGGCACTAAGCATAGAGTGTGAAAACTGAGTTTCCTTGAGAGCTGCTTGGAAGCCAGATGGTGTGTGAAGTTAGTGAGCCAAATGGAGTTGTTCTCCCACAAGAACCACTCGGCTGATCCTTCTTCAATATGCCCTTCACCAACATGCAGTGTTTCCTTGATTGAATTAGCTCTCACACCAATATTTGCATCTAGAGCCTTTACATTGAGGGCTATCTGAAAATGGCTGTGGCGCTGAAGTTGCCTGTGAATGTGGAGTTGGTGGCATGTGAAACCCGCATGTGGAGCATTCGTTTGTGTGGGATGCTCAGCAAGCTTCATTTCAGTCCTAGGCACACAAAGGGCACTAAGCATAGAGTGTGAAAACTGAGTTTCCTTGAGAGCTGCTTGGAAGCCTGATGGTGTGTGAAGTTCGTGAGCCAAATGGAGTTTTTCTCCCAC
>NW_026699793.1:0-28784 GCF_030435755.1 Ochotona princeps | reverse complement strand
TTCGGAGCAATACCCAGGAATAAGAAAGACGATACCTTGTGGAGATGGCGTGCTCTGAAAGAGCTTTCCTCAGACGCTGAGACACGCTTTGGAGGTTGCAGAAGGTCCAGAGAAATGTCGCCTAGCAACGACATGCAACGGTTTTTCCGGCTGGTGATTGCCAGCTTGATGAATCATGATTATGTTTGGTCCGACAGAACAAGACGCCTGTGGAGTTTTCTGCACATCTTCTCCCCTCAATGAAGATATTCAGTGGAATAAGTAGTCTCATTCTTCAAACGCCTGTAGCTCAGGAGGTCGTAGACACTTACATGGTTAGTGCACCTCACGCCTGAATTCGGTAGCGGAGCGGAATAAAGCAGTACTGGGGAGAAGGTGGCACCTCTTGGAGCCTGGAGGAACGTTTTGAGGCGGTGTGAGGCAAATGGCTCACGAGGCGGCTCAAATGCAAGGTCGGCCTCAAAAGTGCAATGACGTGGGCAATTGTACGCTGCGGCACTGGAATCAGAACCACTTGTAACAAGCATGAATGCTGCATTGGAAGGAAGTGATCAGCGCACGTGCTTACATCTAAACCAGTAGGATACGACAACCAGCGCACGCCTTTATCTACGTGCGATTTCTTGAAAAACCCTAACATAAACGATTAAAGGGTTTTTCTCTATCTTACAATAGAACCTTTCGGTTTGCAAAGATCTCTGGTGAAGGAAAGGATGACGATGTGACAGCACTACCCGGAATTATTTGTGTACATGCTCGAGAGACTGTGTAAGGGTGTGGCGTGGACGGTGAGATGCACGAAGGCGTGCAACAGAGACAAGCTATACGTTTGAATTTGGCAACCTGAGGGGTACCGCATTGCTCTTATGCAATCAGAAGAGATGCAGGTCGGGACCACAGCAGCTGAACCGCTGGGGTGGATTCTCAAGGCCGCCAAACGCAGGTGCCATTCTTGTGCAGTTGCAGGAGGCCGCGCTAAGCTGCTAACAGATAAGCCGCTGGCAGGCTGTTTATCTCTTGCTGCTACCCAGCATCTGACTCGGCTATTATGTTCTGCAGAGCAGCACCTGACATTGAAATCAGGTCCAGGCCACGCCCGTATCTTTAGGGACTCCTCACAAGCTGCCCATCTTGGATGCAAACGTGAGAGACAGCACTTTACTTTCACAACTGCATCCCTTTCCTCAGAGTGCCAGTAGATTATTACGAGGATGATGTGGTGAGCCCAGAGAGAGAACAATGACTTTCTGAACACACGAAGGGGTGCATGTCCTTCACAACATGGGATCATCGTTTGCGATTCAAACGCCGCTGTTGGTCATTCAATCCTGCAGCCTCTCGCTGATGCACGCCATTACGGGTACGCAAGTGTACGGGACGTACAGGAACAGATAGGTTTTACCAAATGGATTCCGACGCACGCTGGTTGTACGATACCTCTCTGCCCAGCAGATTCGTCGCTCGTTAGAATCAGGGACGCAGGACTTTGCGTCACAACGGCGTGATCTGGAGGCCTTAAAGTTTTTCAAGAAACTCTCTTGCATTTCTTGTGACTTTTGCTGGAACTACTCTGCACACTTCACGCTTGACTCGAGACGAGGGGATCGTGCAAGGATCCATTGAGGGGGGACTAATGATAATGTGTGTGAATTGCAGTACTCTCCATATATGGTGGTTCCGGTCTAATATCCAATACTATCAGAGTCTTGGACTGCTTGATAGAAAGAAATGCCAGCCCTTTTCTAGCATTATCATCAAGCCTGCCTCTGATTTTCGACTTGCGGTAGATAGTATATAGTCAATGTTTCTGAAGTTTCCTCTGCACTGCTTTGCTTGGAATAATGCCTGTATGGAAAATACAGGCATCCTCAGCAGTGCGGGAAGGTCCTGTTACCTGCATCCAAAGCGGTATACACATAGTGAAGGCATGCAGAGCGCCAGGTCGGAAGATGAGAGATGAGAGCTAATAGCAAGTGAAGGGCGATGACAGTACTTATTGTCCGTATTAGCCGAGGAGGCGTGCCGCACTCGACAATCAGGTGGAGTGTTGAACGGCAGTAGGATGCTAGTCTGAAAATTACCAATTTTGGACTCGGTAATGTGCAGTCGATCTCCTGAGAGGTTCAAGCTTCTACTGGCGTCAGTTTGAAGTAAGGCGCAACGCCGCAGGAAGCAGGATGACTTCTCAATAAAGTGGCGTTCTTTCACAATTCCCTCGGAAAACTTGTTGCCCTCAGTTTCGGCGTCGCCACCAAGGTACTGCCCTTGGCGTGGGGATCTGCCGGTGATACGAGCAGTCAATCTGGTTCCGTCAGCTTATCCGATTCAGCATGTGCTCTTGAATCACCAACAAGAAGGACCGCATTCTTGAAAGAATGACCTCTGATTACTGACTAACTGCGTCTATGCTGGGGTTGAAGACACAGCGCAAACGCTTCCTCGCGGGCAGGACACCCCTGGTTGGTGCGGCTTCCGCCACTAAGAATAGCGCCAGTGAAGAAAAAATCCTAAGAGTGAAAGAACTGCTGTTCTCTGCTTGGTGGTGGGATCATGCTTGGGTGAGAAACGTAGTACGTGCTGGCGATTGATGCATGCACGGGTAGCGCGCAACGGTTGACAGTTGAATGGCGAGGTAACGGAGGTATACTGAAGTCAGTGTTGACAAGCCGCGTTGACGAGCTTTGTGGAAGTCTAGTTTGTGCTACGAAGCTCCTTCGTTCATGAGCATACACGATATACGCCAGTAAATAATCGACTCCAGCACGCAGCTTTACGGCATCTCACAATGCAGCGCAAATGCCAGGGCTTCAAGCCCAGCAAACGATGGCCAATGCGCCAGACGGGCTTCTCGAAAAAAAATTTTTCCTGCTCGCTTGCAATCAATTACTGTATTGACCGGAGCGCAAAGGATTTCTCAAGGAGACAAACGCTATCAGCGAGTCTTCCTCCTCAAAGATCGTTGTCAGGACTCAGTTTCACTAGCTTCGGATGAGCATGAGTTAGAAGCCTGAGACTATTTACGCGCTCCAAAACAGCTTCTGCAGCTCCTGCCTGGAACATATGAGTGCAAATGACTCAGTGTTCGCAAATAGGCCAGGGACAGTCTGCAGTGGAGGGCCTACACGTGTTCTGGCGCAGAGACGCTGCCAGGGATAGGCGGACAACGCGTTTGCTAGGTGCCACCTTCCTAAGGTAGCTGCCGCCCTCAGTTTGCTGACTGTATCTGCCAGTGAAACTGACCTGGTCCAGGAGAAAGTACGTCGTTGGAACTCCACGTCTATTTGTTTTGTTGAAGCCGCAGCGGTGTACCTCAGTGCATGTACAAGGAACTCAGGGATGTGACATACACTGTCCTAGGTACGGTACTGAGAGATGCAAAGACCTTGTTCTAGTTCTGCCCCTCCAACCATCACATGTAGTGATGGAAGGTGCTCCAGACTCAATGCAGCGTGTGAGAAAGAGAAGAAGCACTGAAGCGTTAACATCTCCACAGCTGCAGGTGCGTGGCAGGATCCAGAAAGGCGTCGATTGCTGCGACACTGAGGACTGCCGGACTTGAACAATAGCGTTGCCCGTCCAAACAAATGCCGAAATGAAACCGCACATGGCTTTAGAATGCAGGGCAGAGGGCTGCAGTAACCGTCAATCCGGAGGACAGCGCAGAGGGATGGGAATGCGGGCCAGGATTGTGGATACCTTGCAACAGGTAAAACCCCTTGTGACACCGCATACTTTTGCGTGGTAGCGCTTTCGGTACTTTGACTCCACTGCGTTGCAAAGGGCACCATCACCAAATCAAGTGAACGTCAAACACAACACAGAATTTCGGTGTCGCGGAAGACAGTTTGTCCCTAATAGTAAATCGAAAGTAGACGGTCGATAAGCAGGAGGCCGAACGTTACGAAGTCGTTTTCAGGATAAATCACTAATTTCCTGCTTGTCCACAGGGATGCGTCTGCATTTTGGATTGTCCGTAACACAGATAGAAGTGAGCGAATCCCGACGTTCATACTCATTCCTCACCGACGGTCGTGCACGTTTGCTTGCCATTCTATGCTGCTTTGGTGCGCGGGTTCGGTCTCAACCAGTCAAAACACTATCGCACTCTTACAGTGGAAGGAGGCGTCTCATTGTCCTTTGCAACAGAGAATGCCAAGGAGCTATGCATCTTGACGAGAAATCTACTGAGCCGCGACGACAATGGCCATTCTCTGCACGCCTACCGGATAGGGATGCTGAAACCGAGCTTTAGGACTGATACAAAAGTTTTCTGGAGCAAGAGTAGTTGCCTGTGCTCCGCCGCGCTTCACCCGATAAGCCAGTGCAGAAAGACCTGCCGTCACTAGATATCTTCAAATCCAGCGCGTCAATCAGGCCTATTTCCAAACGTCAGTACGAACTCGAAACTCACCGCTTCGAGATGCGGGAAAACGATATTCTCCTGACGGGCAAAGTATTCAATGCTTTCGGCTGCCCTCCTTGCTTTCTTGCTTTCTGAAAATATATCCAAGTACTTACTTACTTATATATGAGCTCATCATCGGCATTGGCGGATCAGTGGAGCGTTGCATGTTGCGATGCCCCTGCCCAGGCAAACCGTTGATGCATACAGAGGTGATGCTGCACGCTCTGCAGCAGTTAGAGACCTTACAAGGGACAAGTGCGAAGAAGAACAATTTCACGTCCTGTCACCCCTTCTCGCGTCCGAATGCGGAGCGATCTTGCTTACACTCCGACAGGGGTTTAGTTACCGAGAAACCACTTTTAATCTCCTGATTGAGAGAGATGGGTACTGCCGCCTCCTCCTCGAACATCTCGCTGAAGCGGTCAGCTTGATAGCTGCGGAAATGACTGCCAATCTCGAGTAGTCAAAGCGTCATGTGGTGTTTGTTCCAGCCTCACGGAAAAGAATGACCGTCGTGCACGCTCCGGGATGGGGGCTGTTTATGTCCGACTACTGGTGGCACCACAAACAATCAACTAAAGCCGTTCCAGCTGTGCAGTGTAGAACTGAGCCATATAATCGCCAAATAGTACGGGATTCTCTATGAAGCAGCCCCTCCTGCTATCCAGACCTCAGATCCTTCGTCGTGGTATATGCTCTCCCTCTTTTAGAGAGAGGTGAGCTTGAGCTGTTTTTAAAAATAGAGAAAGTCTGAAAATTATGGTGCCGAGAGAGCCCCGTTTCAGAGACGTTTCGATGTCACGTGCCTTCCCAAGAGCTGACGGACAGGGAATGCTTTGAGTCAATGTTCGCGGGTGCATGTTCCGTGCAGTTGTGTGCCCCACGTATCAACGCAATGAAGATTCCTGCAGATGCAGCGCTGTGTCCCGCCTGGTAGGTAGGCCTTCAACACAATGTAGAGGGCCACGGTGAATTTGTGCTGCTCTTTAGCGGTGTTACGCTGTGCGAGACGAGCCGATAGAAGCGTCATGTCCGAGGGTCGATCGGTGTTTCTCAAAAATTTTTACTGAATGGCGTTGAACGATCAAACATATGCGACAGCGGCAGGTACCCTGTTCATCAAGGGAATGCTGTGCACTGCTGATTGGCCGCTTACTGTTTTTTCCTCGAGTATACTTCCTCAAGCCTCTTGCATTGATTGCAGCAATACTCTGCGGCTGAAGACGAGCTCGGACACCTGCAAGCCCTACTGGTCCAAAGCAGCAACATAGGACGTCGTCCAAGCCAGCCTTGCTGGAGCTAGAGAGCCTAAGCACCTCTTGAGTGCCGGACACTGCCGAAAGCACAACTCCGCCGTAGAAGTCTGGAGAAAAGCTCGTTGTCGTGGGTGCTCTTGTGACACATCCTGTTTACCAAAATCCCGGTAGGCATTCAGGATGCCCACCGGCTCTTGCTGTTTCACGTCGCTGCACTTCTGTAATGATGGGTCGCAGACTGACATCTCAGAAACCGTGAGCATTATATAAGACCCAGCCGATGCCTCTCAAGCATTCGAGGCCCTCGCGGAGCAGAGCCGTGTTTCGTCTTTTACCAGAACATTCAATCGGGGAAATATAGCGTACACTGAAACCTCGAGTCTGGATGTCTCAGCACAGAAGGCCCCAGCGTAGTCAATGCTACAATTCTGAGTCAGGGTGAACAGAGGGGAGCTTGAAGTGATTGTTTCCCGTGGTACCTGAAGACATGTAAGAGCATGTAAGAGGTGGTCGCATCTACGGGCTGGATCGTCAGCCTGCAGTGCGCCACCCTGCATGACGCAGTTCCTGACAGTGTTGCAACTCTCCGATGCATGCTACCCTCTCCGCTCAACAGCTGCCAGCTCAGCTTGACCGTGTTCGCATTTTGAAGCGCGAAGGTCGAAAAACGGAGTTTTGTCCCTCCGAGCTGAAGGACCCCGAACAGGTCACGCGCAAGCTTAACACGTGCTGCTCCTCAGACGCGCAGAAATACAAGAATGTCTCGTCGGCAAAAATGAGTTAACCCCGTCATACGTACGGTATAGCGGCAGGCCGCAAATGTCACTGTAAATACACCTCATCGAACAGGTCGTCGCACGCTAAACTCTACGGCGACATTCGTACTAAATGTAATACATTTACCTATCACCACTGTGGTGACACAACGTCTGCAGGCAGGTGCTGTACCTTCGCATACTTCATGATGAACGTCTAATATGACTCTTGAAGTATCAGGAAGGCAGAGTTCCTATGGACCTCCATACGGCCAGAGAGAACACCTTTTCCGGAACAAGGGCTGGAATCTGCTTCCAGAAAATCGCTACGAAGGCTTTTAGAGGGTGAATCTGAAAGCAAGTGGGGTGTGAAGACGAGCCGTGCCAACAAGAATTTCAAGGTCTGGACAGAACCTAAAGCTTAGCACCAGAACGAGGAAACCCTCGAGACGATTGACGCGAAAGGCGGTGAGACAGGCGGTCACAATCTTTCATGATGAGCTGAAATGACACTGTCTGTGCGATCCGCGTTGTATGGTGAGGCGTGTGAGCATGACTGCAGAATCGATCCTGCCGCTTTAGTTGTCGTGCAGGTGCTGTGAGGCCCTCGTACCCCTTTATCGTAGAAGCGCGACGTAGAAGCACGACGTGCTTCAGCCTCGTGGCTATGCTTCTTGTCTTCGTCTGCGCAGCAGTGCGGGGCCTGAGCCTCGTGCATAACAAAAATTGTGCACTATGGTGATCGTGAAAACCGTCGTTCCGAGATGCAGAAGGGCTTTGCGGGATAGGAAGTTTAGGCGTGCCGGAAGGCCAAGCTGCAGGGGCAGTTCCTGCACAAGGAGCAAATCCATGCAGCAATAAATGTTCTCTCAGATTCCAAGCACAGCCCCCTACGGCCTGCCCGCCTGCCCTAAACATTATGCGTCTGTGTCAGAAGATTAAACGTGTCAGCTGCTTCGGAGGTTTCAACCCATTGAAGGGAGTCTGTCTGAGGCTCCAACGAGCATGTGCCTGGTTCTGCGGAGCCTTTGGTCGCCTACGCCTGAAACTGGGTTGGCATGCACCTGTTTTCTAGGCCTTCGGTTGCTTCCCCTGTCACAATCCTGGGCAAATTGTCTTTACCCCGTGTTTGACTGCGCGCCGCTAGGACATATGCATCAGACTTGGCCTATATCAGGGGCCGCAAATCTTCCCACGCACACACAGCCTCAGAGACTAGTGCACCCTAAGCATATACCCAGGCTTTCAAACCCGAACTCGTGTACCGGTGTGTTTTCCGGATACTGCTATGTGTGCTTCTTTTTAAGCTAATCATGAACGAGCATGCAGAGGACTGCCAGGCGCGCGGGGCGGGACTTCCGAGACTCCAGACACGAGACGCACAGTCCTGCCCGCACGTGTATCGACTGACATGCCTCACAATTTATCAAGCAAATGTTCAAGCGCCAGCTGCTGTAGCGTGGTCGTGCCGTACTACAATGCGCGTGACGGGGGGACATCGAGCTTCAAATGCCTTGATTTCTAGGTTTTTTCCTGAGAAGCTTAAACGAGGAACATCCTGCATGGTGTAATCATGGGAAAATTAGCTGTTCTAGAGAAACGGGGGCACACGCTACGCTCGAGAGGGCAACGTGCGCAGAAATGCTGCCGTTGCTTCTTTAAAGAACGCATCCTTCCCGTGCAAAGTACGTCTGAAATCGGGAAACTTTATGAACCGTCAGCTGCGTCGTCCCGCCCCGACGTCGCACGCCTTCGCCGGCGGGACGTTAACGAGGTAGCGTGTCGTTGATACGTCGGCTGTAAAAAAGGCGCTTGACAGTGCCGTGTCTACCACAACTTGCCGATCACTACGTATACGCGTATTGGGCTCCAGAACACGATTGTTCAAGGCATTGCATGTTTGGAGTCCCCTGGCTTCAGGCAGCAGGTAGCGTGTTACGTGATGGCGCAATACAGGCAGTGAGTGCGCTGCCACCTTGAACTATGACGAAACGTGTTATAACGCTTCCGTGACCGTAAGGCGCCTTCGGTGGAACAGTATGTAATTGTGGAGTCTGGTTGACCGCGCGCCTGGCGGCACTTAATGGTGCGTGTCGGGTTCAGTGTAGTGGATCTCAGGCTAAGCGGTCAAAGTAGCTTGCCTGATTCATCAAGAATAGTGTCTGCTGGTAGCAAAAACATGTCATTTGCACGCTTTCACAACGGCTACAGCACCACTTTCAATTGCAGTGCTACGATTGTGCCTGGCCCGAAGCGCAAGCTGAGATTCTATTACTTGAGACCTGAAAGTCGTACCCGTCAACGAGATGTCTGTTTGGCCCCGATTCTCCGAGTCCGTGAACTGCCCAACATGATAAGCTGGATAAGATTGGGTAGAAATTCAAGAATGACGTGAAGATATACTCACAAAGCTATAAAGGCGTGCCGTAAGGAAAGCTGTCACATAGCGTCCTAGAATCTCGGCAAATTATGTGGAGGTATCATTGCCACGACCCACGCAGACAATCCGTATGGCACTCGCCTCACCCCGAACTGGGCCGGGGTTGCAGGCGGTGAAGCTGCCGGTGACGGTAGCTCTTCAGGTGCGTCATGTGCAGTTACGAGCGATGACGCCACGATGGGAAAATCAGCTGAAAAACCGGCAAAATGAGCAGTCATTGCTCGAGACCAAGCAATCCCTTGAAAAACGAGGATGCGAAAACCGCGGCTGAACATATGAGTATCTCATATCCTGTTTTCAGCTATTGGGTTGCAACAGCACATGACAGAAAGACGAGCGGTTAATTTGAAACACGCCATCACGTCCGAATCTTCAACTCGTGAGACGGTGTCCTGTGCGATCTCTGGAGGATGCCCTCTGCAGAGGGCTAGTACGTCAAGGTATCCCTGAGAACAACCCTAGAGGCTATTAGTTCGTGCTGGGGAGACAACACTGCTGTTTAGCCAAGCATTTTTGAGAAAGGCCACATGTACATGTGTCGATGTGTCGGTATCATCGGCAAGAATTCTCTGCACCCGCGCAAAGGTCGAAGGCTGGCGGCGGCAGCTTGACAGTATATGTGTCAGGTAGTTTGCGAGTACGGACTTCAGGCATGCTTTGGTGTGCATGCGCATACCTTCGCGTTTCAAGTATCCTTACTGCTCTCAGCAGGTTGCTTCAACAATATCAGAGAATACTGGCCATGGGAACACTAGTTGACGTGGCTGTGAGCGACGTGACACAAAGTCACGGCGGCATGTCTGCACCTTCTAGGAACGAAGTGCTCGTCTGTGCATCTCTAGAACATGTCGATCTCAGCCGCTGCCACGTAATACAGTAAGCATAACACTGCCTAATGCAGAGAACAGTCGTGTGTCTTGCTCAAACTTCAGTTGGGAGTGAGATTCTGGATTGAAGAAGTAATAGTATAGTCACAGAATGAGTACGAAGCCTTCAGTCTATAGTGCGTACTTGGTCGGCACTGAAGTCAGCGGAGTGCTTTCCTCTATAGCGGTGCTCGGATGCTGATAGAGTGACGTTTCCTCGTAGAAGAACGTAGAGCCGTCTGAGTCAATACTGCCTATACTTTTAGTGAACGCCCGGTACTTTCTTTGATTACGTTAAAAATTCGCTTCTGCGTTCGAAAGAAGCGTTTTGGCTAGTTGCAAGCACCTGTCCCTACGGCGTTACTTGTAAAACATTGTGTGGCCTGCATGGCAAGATGTGCGAATGTGCTTCATAAAGCATAGCCGAGCACAGCTACAGCTACAGCTATTTACGGATTGATTTGACGGAGTCGAACACCTAGCCTCTCTCCCGTGGGTGAACCTGGGTGGTATATGTCTTGACAGATTATAAGTCTTTTCCGGGATTGTCGGTCGAAATAGGCAGGCGCTATTACACAAGTGTCACAGAGGCGCAGCAGGCCGCGCTGGTATATATGTCACGATATTGTTGCAGATCCACGCGTCCGCGCATCCCTTGCCGGCGCTACAGCACGGTCATGAGTCAGGGCGGAGAGACAGTAGTATTGGTCGTAGACTAGCGCTGTCCGCTGCACCCTGCTCGCTTTCTCGACTAATGTATCGTCCAGTAACGCACGGACTGCGCGAGCACGGCGTGACAGAAGCATGAGCAAGTACTGCGGGAGTCAAATGCGCACGGCAGAGCTTGATGGCAACATATTACAGTCCACCTCAAAACATGACACTTTCCGTTAGGAGGTGGTAAGTACTTTGAACCCAGCGCAACTGCCGGGGACGAAATAGATGAGGATATCCTCTACCGTGGAGAGGAGTCAGCAAGGACTGGTTTGCCACTCGCGACATGATATGATGGGGGTCGCCCTACGCCGAGCTGGTCAACTAAGTCCCACATGCTTGTCGGGTACAAGTCAGCTGGGCCGTCCACAGATTACATTACTGCACAGAAATGTTGGCTAATAACGTTGGAACGTTCTCTCTTTGCTCTTTCGAATCGTGGTGGGTACATGCGAATTTCCCAACTTTACAACTATCCGTGCTGGCACTAGGTAACACGCACGATGCATACGAGAATTCACGCGGACCCTTCACGTGGAACGTGTTGCACACACGCTTTCGAAGCGCATAATGTTGGAGCCTGGATGTATACAATGCTACCACTGTCACTGACGAAAAAGAAAAAATGTTACGCAAAAGCGATTGAGGCGTGTCATCCTGGAACGTGAAAGGCGACAATGAGCTGCGCCGATGCTGTGCCAGCAAACTTGTTGAGTTTCGAGTAGATGTGAACCTCAGAACAACGGAAGTCCGCAGGTATCTCAATGCGCTCAAGCAGGGCATATAGTCTGGAACGGCCAGTGGTGGTTTAGGCTCTATCTCGGATGCACAGGCACATTCAGTAACAATGTGCTGAGTCAGCGTTCTTGTCAGTAAGCAAATTGTTCTCGAATCGGATGGAAAATTTCAAGCAGAAGTTGTCGATATTGCGTTCAGTTGTCTCGTGTTTATGCGGCCCAGCATCACCTTACCAGGGTGCATCCGTTCTCATGGAAACTAAAACGTGCACACAGTTGCGTGTAAACGCAGAAATTCCAAGATGGGCTTCTTTGACCTCCAGTTTGGAGGTTTGCCGGCGTCGTGGGCTGCCCCCACACGTTGACGCTAATGCAACGGTTTCAGGTCTGATGACACGAAGCCTCACTGCAACTCCGCATGTATGCACCTTGTATGCTGCTAATGTGTCAGGTGCGACGAACGCCAGATTGTGGCTTAGCCCAGGGATTGAATGGGCCGCGACACGGGAAATAGTATGTTTTCCCTAATCTGCACTTAGAGACGGTCTTACTCGTGGACTTCGGAGATGCCCCGACACTCGAGGACCTCGCTATAAGTTTAATGCTTTCAAAAAGCATCGCCATAGGCTGTGCACTGAGTGAAAACGACTACGTTTTTATGCAGGATGCCCCGTTTTGATGCGAAGGTTTTGCCTTTGTGGGGAGTTGACTAACTGTACAGATTTCGGGAGTCTTTCTTGAGATTCCCTTCTACCCGTGCGCATCGGCCACGTAGGTGCGGTAAATAGCTCACGCTAGGTCAGCCCTTCGCACTTTTTGAAGGAAGAAAGATACCTCTAGCACATTTTTAGCTTCTGTGGACCCGGTTGAGCCAGCGCAGGCTGGCGTTGTACTTCTACCTGGACCTGCCATCGGTGGCGTTGTTGTAGCTGAAGAAGTAGGCTTGCTGGCAGCGAAGAGCTTTCTCTAGCAGCATGCGTGCACGGTAGCGTGATTTGCAACGAAAAAGTGTGTACGACTTCTCCGCTTCTCGAACAACACGATTGGTCGAAATTTGTTGCTTGTTTGCGCCTCGAAGCCGGCACGGGCGCCCACAAAACAGCTCCTACGCCGCACAGCAGGTGTGAGCTGGGTAACTATGATGATGCTCACTCAGGCGGTACACACCCCTGTAGGTCAAAAACGCTGACCGATTAGCTGTCCTGCTACACGGAAAGTTGCATACGACATGCGGTCGGTACATGGCGGGGGACGTTTCAACAGCGCTTCGTCCGCCTTAGGCATCCGATTCGGGTGGTGATGCGTGTACCTCTTGCTTGTTCTCAGCTTGATTGCATATGCGATGGTTCAGGCCACACATCAATAGCGGCCTGAATTGTGGACCTTGCAGTGACGCAGGTAGACCTATGTTACTTCTCAGAGATTTCCAGAAAATCTGTATCCCCCTGTACCGCATGTACCGCTCGAGTGTACCGAGTCAGCGAGGGAAAACGGTGCTTGATTGCAGAGATATGTAGGAGGGAGCTCGATGCGAAAAAGCTTATTGAGCGCTTCATCAGGACAGGGACTATACGTTCCAAATCCCTTACCGCTCAAGCACGCCAACAATTGTGCCGAGTCATCTACAAAATCAGGTACAGGTAAGCGTTTAGACAAAGGATCCTACAGGACGCATCTCGCATGCATCCTCCATACCGTGGTGTCATTGAAGGCCGGGAAGCTCTACACTTTCGTACCCTTAGCGCGCTTGCATCCTTGCTCTTGGAGATATTTTTTATACCTCAATTCTAACCATACTTACATGACTTCATTTCTGACTGGTTCACAACGCCTGGAAAGAGAAATCGACGTTAACTGCGGTCTTTCTTCCCCGGAAACGCACAGCTCCTCGAAGGAATCAGTCCATCGCAGCCTCTACTTCTTTATATGTCTTTAACGCTGTCAGACTTCTACGACCAACACTTTGGGTGCTGACTATCTCGTAGTTTTTTACTCATCTTCTCAGAAACTGTGAGGATACATCACCGCAAAGGACGAGGTGAGTCGGGAAGACAGAGCACGAGGAAGGTTGACGTAGAAAGAGCATCAGCGGCGCCGTTGCATGTGAGTGCCCCCTAAAAAACCACGCTGCGTTATACGCCAGCACGGACTCAAGCGGAGCCGCACTATTATCACAGCTGATGGAATCCACGTCTTCTGGGGACTAGGGCTTTCCATGGCGACGGAAGGTGCCATCATACTCCCAACCACACGAACCCATTGCCATATGCCACTGCCGTGATTCCCGTCGCACGGGAGAGTGAAGTGTTGCGTGCTCTGGTGGCTGAGTTGTATGTCTATCGGCGACTGCACGGTAAAACGCTAGTCGTAGCAGTGTGGTCGTCTGTAACATAAGTGACATTTAGAGGAGTAGTAGAGAGCACTACTCTGGCATCCTATTATGCGTTACTGTATCCGTTTCCAGATTATACACCGAGCTCCGCCAACGCCGCTTCAGACCTGGGAGCAGCTGTTCCTCCTTGCTTGGTGCGAGCAGACTAGCAGGGTCGTACGACGAAGCCCTTTGAGCGGCGGTAACGTCGGCTTTCAAATTGTTTTCTCGAACTCACCTGAGACTTCCCATAGTTTTGTCGAAGGATGGTGACAAGACAGAAAGCCTGGTTAGAATTGGGGACAGCTGTGCCGTCTCAAGAAGGTGCTGCACTAAATCAACGGAGCTGGGAAGAGCTTTCAGATCTTAAGTATTCGAGGCTCTCACTTATCTGCTTGTGGCTACTATGGTTGCCTAGAAAAAAGCCACGCGACGATTCCGGATTCGCAGCCAGGCGTGAAAGCACCAGCTGCTGCCTGCGACACATACCGGAGTCGTTGATTGGGTGAATAATTCAGTATTGATATATGTGTATCTGAAGTCGATGCTACACACGTGAGTATCAGAGTTCTTCACACAAGAGCCAATGTCTATAGTAAGCCCGGCTCTGTGCACAGGATGACGCTGTATTATCGGCCTACCTGTGCAGCGTTAGGCATCCGCTCACTCTCCGCAGCAGTAGTTACGATACTCGATTGACTCCGGCGCACTCGAAGATCAAACGTCTGAACTCATTTTGGTGAGCTGGAAGCGTTGTTTCTGCTAGCTGCAAGCGGTCACACTCGCGGGAGATACACCGACGCTAGAGCATTTGAGAGCACTCTAAGCCCTTACCTCTATCTCAACAATAACCTCGTTGAAACACTGGAGCGGAACGTCAGAGCACTTTTTGGTGCGCACTCGTACAGAGACACGATTGAAGCATTCGCGTTTCAATGCCTGTTGCTCGGTGCAACCCCCCGGTCACAACTGCAGATTAGGCTACATATCGAATTTTTCAAGGTGGTAGGTTGAGAGCCGTGACGATGTTTATTCGAACCGCGTGATGCAGCTTTCCTGCCGACCCGCGAAATGATAGGGTCGTGTACCGCGCAGGGTCTGTGTACTGCTCCGCCAGACCTGCATCACTAGCTGCCCTTCTGTTTACAGCTCGTGGACACACACAGGAAGCTGTGATTGACCCGGCCTTCGTGTATCTGACAAATGTACCTCTTCGTTCCTCCTGACTGATTTGTCACGGCCTCAAGGGCAAAAGAATACCTTGTGAGGCATCAGCATTGGGGCCTATGATGCAGTAATGCTCTGCAGAAGGTCAGGCCCTTAGTCTCATTGGTTCTGGTACGTTGCTACGCCCTTCTCCTCGAGACATCACCGAAACTGTTTGTTGGTGATCCAGCATCATTAAGAGGAGTGAGGGCAGCCAAGAACGGGAACAGGGCGGGTACATGTACAAGTTGTTAACCTGTCACGTTGTATGCGGTTTGTGCAGTGACTGTGCACGTAGGCGGTGCCCTCGGCGTCTTCTGCCTCGTGCATGCTCTACAGGGGCTTCTGCTTACGGGAGTGAGGAATCTGCCATGCGCTTTGAATATCGTCACGTACCGGAAAAGTCGGTTCAGCAAACGAGCGCAGAATGCAAAGAAGGGCTGGTGGGCCTGGGCAGACGCAGATTACAGTAGGTGTGTTAGAGTTCGCGGTATTCGCGATGCACAGTAAGGCTCGAGGAGACAAATGATACACGAGAAAAACTGCTACTCTCCTGGCGGTGGCTTCTGCGATGAGGACTCTGATCCCAGCAATATTTTTTCTAGAACAGACTCATTTCGCGAGACTCCCGCAGTAAGTCCAAGATTCTGGGTCGCGCAAGAACTTTCTGAATGCGTGGCGCTGTCGAGGCGCGTCTATTCAACCTTGCAGTGCTGATATACCATGCACTAAAGTTGCTTGCCAGTAGTCAATCAGAAGCGTGTCTGTTTCTGCGTGCTGGATTGTAAGCAACAAATGGGAAAATCCCTCTGGTCCATGTGGCCCCATTGCAGTCGGTCGGCCCCACAGACAGTGACGTGCTAACGAGCCCTTAAGAAAACAGCTCCTCTTACAGGATTCAGAAGCGCTCGAGGCCGTCGCCAGGCTCATATTGAAGCTTGTAGTAAGATTCTGATTTAGAGAGGTGGCGCAAGCTTGCCAACAGGGAGTTTCGATCTGTCTAACGTCTTCCATAAAGTTGGAATTTTTCTCCGTCGCTTCAACTAAAATTCCCTACAGCGAAATCGAGTAAGTCGAGCCAAGGCGTGTTTATTAAAGGGCTTTCAGTCCATGCAATGCTCCCGTATCAGCATTGCAATCACGAGCAGTGGGCACGGCCTTGCCCTGCTTTGTCTAAAAGCAAAGACGTATCCAGCATATATGTGCGCAAACGCTGAATATCGTCTCTAATACTCCCAAGTGGTGTGTCTCTCGCCATGATTGAGGTTCACTTCTGTCATGCGTCCTTACAGCCACGCTATAACTGTGCAACCTCTCAGGAATCCTACCTAGCAGATGATGTACTGCCTTCTGTATCAAGGAGTGACGCTGAAATAATTGAGTGGATGAGTAATACTATATGGTTATTTCCCGCCTCTCCAGCTGAATGACCCACAATATCATGTTGTAAATCGAGACAAACCATGCGCCTCGAATGATGTGCTATTTTGGTACGATGCTTCTCTCTCACAGGCTGTGAGAACGCCTTAAGGACAAGCGGTAAAGAGGGCATTTTTGTTGCGAAAATGCACACAAAATGTCTTTTCGTAGATGCTGATCACTGTCCTTTCCTCGCTTCCGCTGAAAAGTCGCTCTCCAAGAGCGAGATCCGGTTCTAGCAGACGTCGTAGCAGCCATTCTTGGAACGATTTTGCAATCTCTACCGTCCCCACCATGTGGATGCTGTACTCATTTTTGTGCAACGGCTTGAAGCTGCAGCGACTGGTCCAACGAGATGATGCGGAAGTCCTTGAGACTTACGGCTGCCGCAAATGACGGCGTGCAGATTGTGCTGTCTGGACGAAAAGGTGCATTTCGTACAGCCTGCTGTAGCAGCAACTATGATACAACATGCTTTCTGCTAAGGTAAACGGAGGCATGCCAGCTGTGCGTAGTGACAGTGTCGGGCGACGTACCACACGAATTGTGGATCTCTGCCCATCGAAAGCTACCCTGTGCTGAAATAGTCCACACTGCGCAGCCCAGCAGCTGCCTCAGTTGTCCCACATATACCCGCCAAGCCTCCTGTGTATTCCTAGATCTATAAGGCGTTTGCAGGTGTCAAATAAGAAGTGGCGGGAGGTCGGCAAACTCTGAGAGCAAGTGCGTTGAAATTGCAAGGACACTACTGTATGGGACCGCGCCCTGCTATCTCGAAGAAGATGAAATAGCACTACCAAAAGACGTGAACATCCCACATCTGCCTTCCGGGCTCCGGCAGAGGCCGGCTCCGTGTTGTGTCGCTTCTTGATTGTCACTGCGCGTCAAACCAGCGTGGACCGGCCAGGTCATTCATGTGAAAAAGGAATAGCTATTATACCCGACTTTTAACTCCTTCACATTTTATAGGTAGTACCCGACCATTAAGCGTTGTGCAGTCGCAAGGACGCCTGCCTCAAATATACATTCATCTATCCCGCGTTATCTCATGCATTATTCACAGCGGGTTTCTCCTACATAAGCATGTCAATCAAGCATCGTCCTTGTGATACGGTAGCTTGAGCAGCACAGGTTAACTACAACGAACTACACTTGTTTCCCAGGATTGTAAAACTTTCAATGCTACGCTACCAGTGCAGCTTGATGTTCAGCTGGACTGCGCTTCCGTTACCCTTCTTTGGAGGAAAGTAGCTCCGCCCGACACGCGGAGGACGCCTAAAAGCGTTTGCTGGCGCATCTCGTGGATGGGCTTGAGGACACGTTAGACCCCAAATTACTGAGCTTTGAGGTAGTGAAAAATCAGCAGAGTGGATGGTAAGACAGTTTTGATAAACGGGAACGATGGTATCAAACACTTTTCTTCAATGGAACTGGATTTCTAGCAAGGCATTGTGCATTACCTGGAAATGAGCCAAGGAGACGACTGTTGAGCAGGATGGTGGACTCTAACTTCGCCGACACAGACCACCGTTTCTGAAGTTCTAGAGGCGACTGCTTGGATCATAGGGTGCCGATCTCGCCGGACTCCGTCTGCTCCTGCTGAACGACTGAACATCAGACTTGTACTTGAATTTAGATCTCAATCGTCAGGGGCGCCTGCTAACGGGCATGCCTCGTAAGCGACCCGTCGCGTGCATGCGCAGACTTTTCTAGCCAACGGTGAATGTTGGCGATTTTCTCGCGAGACCCGGTGCGGAATGTCGCGGACGTCTGGTCTTCTCATTAGGCACCTGGTAGGAGAAGGGCTGCTAGTACTTGTATCGATTGCACTAATCTTGTGGTCGATGTCCATAAGTATCCTTGTAATGCGTATTCTCATGTCCCAAAGCTCGTACAGCTGAAAAATCCGTGCATTGCACGACGGTGATTCGTAATGCAACAAGGCTTAGTCGACGCAGCCGTCTATATACTTGCACGCAACTCCTTTGGGAAGTGCTGGGAATCCGCGCTCGTCTTCGTCCTGCCGATGCGTAGCTTATGCGCTCTCGTATTCGCAGTAGGCCACCTCACAGCCGTGTCTAAGGAGCGCTCTTCCATTATTGAACTCATGCACTGCTTCGTGATGCACGTCTTTCGTGCCTCAAACTAGTAGGGAGAAGCTGACTCTTGCGAGCGAGAACTACATGTGAAAGGACACCTTCAGCAAATAATATAAGCACAGTTAGAAGACTGGATTTCGTGCTCTTCTTCTGCTGATCGTCCTGGTGGCGTGAATAGACTACAAAAGAAGCAGAATCACTGGCAGCCGACACGGGGGGTGCGCTCTTAAAGTAAAACATCAGGGTTCCCTTCACCGTGCTTTCTGTCACGTAATGCTCCAATGATGGCCCGGTCTCGGGGGCTGACGGCGCGAATTACTGCATAGATTGCTCCGGCGAGCTTAGATCAAACACGGTAGTTAAGTGCGTTGTGAGCTTTGAAAGAGAGGATCGAGAAGAACAGAGATCCAGGAAGCCTGTCTGGAATTCGATTGCTAAGTCTTCGGCACTAAAGCGACACACACACAGAAGTCATGAATCTCACCCATGTTGCATGTGTTCAAAAATGCAGAACAATTGCGATGCCTTTTGGAGAAGCCGTTACGGAGGTCGAGAGCTGCCTCGCTGCCTACCGCTGAGCGGATCGCATGCGGTGCTTTAACCGCCAATCTGGATGTGCAGTCGAGCTGTCAGTTGAGATGTATGCTGCCACCTGGGCGGCCTCTGATTGCACTTGAATGCCTTGAGCCTTCTGTAGTTTCAGTGGCGTACACAAAATACTGAAGGTGTCGGCATATGAACAGACGTCGATCAGGTGTGTGCGGGGCTCAGAAAGCTAGAAGAGCGCTGAGTCCTACAGGCGTCAGCAGAACAAATGCTTGGCTTAGGTTCTTCGAGGAGCTCTAATTGTACACCATGCTAATCCATACACGTGCGAGGATCTCAGACAACCGGGCTCTACAGAATGACGCCTATGTTACAGGAGAGTATATCGAGACGGAGGGCTTCCCAAATGAGATCGCAGAGTTCCAGATGGCATAACTCTAAAGCGGAGGGTGGCACAGTTTTCTCAGACTGGGTGCTGAACCGCGCGAGAGTTGACAGGACGCCCGCGGATGGCAAGCGCGCGCTGAATCAGCAAGGTCAGCAGCCACTGGCACCTCAGTCTTCGGACACATCCTGGGATCTGGTGAGGCGCCTGATTTTTTTGAGGTCAAAAGGGCTTAAGACTCTTTCTGTGCTATTTCGGTGCGTCCACCTGGCGATCTATTCATCGTATCCAGGAACAACAACACAGCATGACAGCTCTACACTAGTTGATGACATTGCTCCTTGAAAGCCTCAACGTATTCGAAACAGTGCAACAATTCCTTGTTTCCAAACGCCTGTGAACAGCGTCTTTGCGTGTGATCTTCCATGAGGCGAAGGATCATCTGAAAAGTCGGGAAATAGACAAATCCGCTTATTTTCTGAATGTCAGCGTCCTTCCGCTCTTCAGTTCTGTGTGTGCTGCGGGTCTGAATCGCACACGTGTTAGCGTGTCCTGCACGCCAGCTTTTCTGAAGTTCGATCTCTTCTTCTTCTTCTTCCTCTTGTTCTTCTTATTCTTATTCCTCTCCTTTTATGTACTCACATAGATGCGGGTCTGCCCCATGATTACGTGGAAGCATTTACCTGTTTTCCCTGTGCGCCGCTGTCCTCGTCGCAATTCCGAAGCATCGTCAGTTTGGTATACAAAGTCGACCATGGGCCGCCCGGTGTAGTAGCGCTGCGCCTAGTCCAGAGTGAAAGGATGGAACTTCTTGTAGAGCGACTGTTGATGTTGCCACTTTGGAGATTCACAGACGAGCAGCACAGACGCTGAGTCGGCAACGTCCACATGCCAGAGTGACTTGATTCGCAGAAATTCCTCTCTGATGCTCAAGTACATCTACAGAGAAGGTCGCAATGGTCTTGCAAGGAGACAGTAAGAGTGCTGGGCAGAGCAGATGATGATTCTCTCTCTTGGCGCCCTTTTAGTGTCTTCAAACGAAAATCTAGGAACGGGTGAGCCTATGTTCGTGCAGAGTACAGGCGCGTATGCGGCAATATCCAGGAAGAATAAAGACGATACCTGGTGGAGACGGCATGCTCAGAAGGAGCGCTCCTCAGGCGGAGAGGCATGCGTCGGGGACTGCAAAAAGATAAGAGATGTATCATTGAGCAGCGAGATGCGACAGTGTGTCCGGCTCATGATTTCCACCACGATGTATCCTTAGCACCTCGTTATTCCGATACATCTTAGGAACGGGTGAGGCGCGTGATTCTTTAGAAGTCAAAAGGGGCGTCAGAGTCCTTCTCTGCTATTGCGGTGCGTCCACCTGGCGGTCCGCTCGTCGTATCCAGGAACGACAACACAGCAGGACAGCTCTACACTAGTTGGTGACATTGCTCCTTGAAAGCCTCAACGTATTCAAAACAGTGCAACAATTCCTTGTCTCCAAAGGCCTGTGAATAGCGTGTTTGCGTGTGTGATCTTCCATGAGGCGAGGGATCACCTGAGAAGTCGGGAAATAGACAAATCCGCTTATCTTCTGAATGTCAGCGTCCTTGCGTTCTTCAGTTCTATGCGTGCTGCGAGTTTGCATGGCACACTTGTTGGCGTGTCCTGCACGTCAAACTCTCTGAAGCTCGAGCTCTTCGTCTTCCTTCATCTTCTCCTTCCTCTTCATACCAACGGAGTTTGCCCCCACGATTAACTGGTGGCATTGATCTGTTTTCGCTTTGCGCCGCTGTCCTCATTGTGCGTCTGGAGCATCGTCAATTTGGCATACAAAGCCGATCATCGGCGGACCGGTTGTAGTAGCGCTGCGCGCAGTCCAGATTGAAGGAAGGAACTTCTTGTAGAACGTCTGTTGATGTTGTCACTTTTTAGATTCACAAATGCGGAGCACAGACGCTTAGTTCACAACGTACACATGCCAGACTGACTTTATTCACGGAGAGACCTCTTGGAGTTGATTGCCGGAGATCCTTGTCAAAAATCGTTTTCGATACCCTTCGTTTATTATCATACATATTGTACGCTAGCAAACAATCGACTCCAACAGGCAGCTTTACGGCATCTCACAATGCATCGCAAACGCGAGGGCTTTAAGCCCAGCAAACGATGGCCAACGCGCCAGACGGGCTTCTCGAAAAAAATTTTTCCTACTCGCTTGCAATCAATTACTGTATTGACCGGAGCGCAAAGGATTTCTCAAGGAGACAAATGCTATCAGCGAGTTATGTTCCTCAAAAATCGTTGTCAGGACTCGGTTTCACTAGCTTCGGGTGAGCATGAGTAGAACCCTGAGACTATTTACGCGCTCCAAAACAGCTTCTCCAGCTCCTGCCTGGAGCATATGAGTGCGAATGACTCAGTGTTCACAAGTACGGCCAGGGACAGTCTGCAGGGGAGGCCCTACACGTGTTCTGGCGCAGAGACGCTGCCAGGGATAGGCGGACTACGCGTTTGCTAGGTGCCACCTTCCTAAGGTAGCTGCCGCCCTCAGTTTGCTGACTGGATCTGCCAGTGAAACTGACCTGGTCCAGGAGAAAGTAACGTTCGTTGGAACTCCACGCCTATTTGTTTTGTTGAAGCCGCAGCGGTGTACCTCAGTGCATGTACAAGGAACTCAGGGATGTGACATACACTGTCCTAGGTTCGTCTGTACTGCATCTAATCTATGCTATTGTGTGTACGGTACTGAGAGATGCAAAGACCTTGTTCTAGTTCTGCCCCTCCAACCATCACATGTAGTGATGGGAAGGTGCTCCAGACTCAATGCAGCGTGTGAGAAAGAGAAGAAGCACTGACGCGTTAACATCTCCACAGCTGCAGGTGCGTGGCAGGATCCAGAAAGGCGTCGATTGCTGCGACACTGAGGACTGCCGGACTTGAACAATAGCGTTGCCCGTCCAAACAAATGCCGAGATGAAACCGCACATGGCTTTAGAATGCAGGGCAGAGGGCTGCAGTAACCGTCAATCCGGAGGACAGCGCAGAAGGATGGGAATACGGGCCAGGATTGTGGACATCTTGCAGCAGGTAAAACCCCTTGTGACACCACATACTTTTGCGTAGTAGCGCTGACGGTACTTTGACTCCACTGCGTTGCAAAGGGCACCAGCACCAAATCAAGTGAACGTCAACCACAGAACAGAATTTCGGTTGTCGCGGAAGACAGTTTGTCCCCTAATAGTAAATCGAAAGTAGACGGTCGATAAGCACGAGGCCGAAAGTTAAGAAGTCGTTTTCAGGATAAATCACTAATTTCCTGCTTGTCCACAGGGGTAGGTCAGCATTACGGATTGTCCGTGACACAGGAACGAGTGAGCGAATCCCGAAGTTCATACTCATTCGTCATCGACGGTCGTGCACGTTTGTATGCCATTCTATGCTGCTTTGGGGGCGCGGGTTCGGTCTCAACCAGTCAAAACACTATCACACTCTTACAATGGAAGGAGGCGTCTCATTTTCCTTTGTAACAGAGGATGTCAGGGAACCATGCATCTTGACGAGAAATCTACTGAGCCGCGACGACAATGGCCATTCTCTGCACGCCTACCGGATAGGCATGCCGAAACAGAGCTTTAGGACTGATACAAAAGTTTTCTGGAACAAGAGTAGTTGCCTGTGCTCCGCCGCGCTTCATCCGATAAGCCAGTGCAGAAAGACCTGCCGTCACTCGATATCTTCAAATCCAGCGCGTCAATCAGGCCTATTTCCAAACGTCAGTACGAACTCGAAACTCACCCGCTTCGAGATGCGGGAAAACGATATTCTCCTGACGGGCAAAGTATTCAATGCTTTCGGCTGCCCTCCTTGCTTTCTTGCTTTCTGAAAATATATCCAAGTACTTACTTACTTATATATGCGCTCATCATCGGCACTGGCGGATCAGTGGAGCGTTGCATGTTGCGATGCCCCTGCGCAGGCAAACCGTTGATGCATACAGAGGTGATGCTGCACGCTCTGCAGCAGTTAGAGACCTTACAAAGGACAAGTGCGAAGAAGAACAATTTCACGTCCTATCACGTCCGAATGCGGAGCGATCTTGCTTACACTCCGACAGGGGTTTAGTTACCGAGAAACCACTTTTAATCTCCTGATTGAGAGAGATGGGTACTGCCGCCTCCACCTCGAACATCTCGCTGAAGCGGTCAGCTTGATAGCTGCGGAAATGACTGCCAATCTCGAGTAGTCAAAGCGTCATGTAGTGTTTGTTCCAGCCTCACGGAAAAGAATGACCGCCATGCACGCTCCAGGATGGAGGCTGTTTATGTCCGACTACTGGTGGCACCACAAACAATCAACTAAAGCCGTTCCAGCTGTGCAGTGTAGAACTGAGTCATATAATCGCCAAATAGTACGGGATTCTCTATGAAGCAGCCCCTCCTGCCATCAAGACCTCAGAGCCTCTGTCGTGGTATATGCTCTTCCTCTTTTAGAGAATGGTGAGCTTGAGCTGCTAGAGAGTGTCTGATAATTATGGTGCCGAGAGAGTCCCGTTACAGAGACGTTTCGATGCCACGTGCCTTCCCAAGAGCTGACGGACCGGGATTGCACCATGTCAATGTTCGCGGGTGCATGTTCCGTGCCGTTGTGTGCCCCACGTATCAACGCAATGAAGATTCCTGCAGATGCAGCGCTGTGTCCCGCCTGGTAGGTAGGCCTTCAACACAATGTAGAGGGCCACGGTGAATTTGTGCTGCTCTTTAGCGGTGTTACGCTGTGCGAGACGAGCCGATAGAAGCGTCATGTCCGAGGGTCGATCGGTGTTTCTCAAAAATTTTTACTGAATGGCGTTGAACGATCAAACATATGCGACAGCGGCAGGTACCCCTGTTCATCAAGGGAATGCTGTGCACTGCTGATTGGCCGCTTACTGTTTTTTCCTCGAGTATACTTCCTCAAGCCTCTTGCATTGATTGCAGCAATACTCTGCGGCTGAAGACGAGCTCGGACACCTGCAAGCCCTACTGGTCCAAAGCAGCAACATAGGACGTCGTCCAAGCCAGCCTTGCTGGAGCTAGAGAGCCTAAGCACCTCTTGAGTGCCGGACACTGCCGAAAGCACAACTCCGCCGTAGAAGTCTGGAGAAAAGCTCGTTGTCGTGGGTGCTCTTGTGACACATCCTGTTTACCAAAATCCCGGTAGGCATTCAGGATGCCCACCGGCTCTTGCTGTTTCACGTCGCTGCACTTCTGTAATGATGGGTCGCAGACTGACATCTCAGAAACCGTGAGCATTATATAAGACCCAGCCGATGCCTCTCAAGCATTCGAGGCCCTCGCGGAGCAGAGCCGTGTTTCGTCTTTTACCAGAACATTCAATCGGGGGAAATATAGCGTACACTGAAACCTCGAGTCTGGATGTCTCAGCACAGAAGGCCCCAGCGTAGTCAATGCTACAATTCTGAGTCAGGGTGAACAGAGGGGAGCTTGAAGTGATTGTTTCCCGTGGTACCTGAAGACATGTAAGAGCATGTAAGAGGTGGTCACATCTACGGGCTGGATCGTCAGCCTGCAGTGCGCCACCCTGCATGACGCAGTTCCTGACAGTGTTGCAACTCTCCGATGCATGCTACCCTCTCCGCTCAACAGCTGCCAGCTCAGCTTGACCGTGTTCGCATTTTGAAGCGCGAAGGTCGAAAAACGGAGTTTTGTCCCCTCCGAGCTGAAGGACCCCGAACAGGTCACGCGCAAGCTTAACACGTGCTGCTCCTCAGACGCGCAGAAATACAAGAATGTCTCGTCGGCAAAAATGAGTTAACCCCGTCATACGTACGGTATAGCGGCAGGCCGCAAATGTCACTGTAAATACACCTCATCGAACAGGCCGTCGCACGCTAAACTCTACGGCGACATTCGTACTAAATGTAATACATTATCCTATCACCACTGGGGTGACACAACGTCTGCCGGCAGGTGCTGTACCTTCGCATACTTCAAGATGAACGTCTAATATGACTCTTGAAGTATCACGAAGGCAGAGTTCCTATAGACCTCCATACGGCCAGACAGAACACCTTTTCCGGAACAAGGGCTGGAATCTGCTTCCAGAAAATCGCTACGAAGGCTTTTAGAGGGTGAATCTGAAAGCAAGTGGGGTGTGAAGACGAGCCGAGCCAACAAGAATTTCAAGGTCTGGACAGAACCTAAAAACTTAGCACCAGAACGAGGAAACGCTCGAGACGATTGACGCGAAAGGCGGTGAGACAGGCGGTCACAATCTTCCCTGATGAGCTGAAATGACACTGTCTGTGCGGTCCGCGTTGTACGGTGAGGGCGTGTGAGCATGACTGCAGAATCGATCCTGCCGCTTTAGTTGTCGTGCAGGTGCTGTGAGGCCCTCGTACCCCTTTATCGTAGAAGCGCGACGTAGAAGCGCGACGTGCTTCAGCCTCGTGGCTATGCTTCTTGTCTTCGTCTGCGCAGCAGTGCGGGGGCCTGAGCCTCGTGCATAACAAAAATTGTGCACTATGGTGATCGTGAAAAACCGTCGTTCCGAGATGCAGAAGGGCTTTGCGGGATAGGAAGTTTAGGCGTGCAGGAAGGCCAAGCTGCACGGGCAGTTCCTGCACAAGGAGCAAATCCATGCAGCAATAAATGTTCTCTCAGATTCCAAGCACAGCCCCCTACGGCCTGCCCTAAACATTATGCGTCTGTGTCAGAAGATTAAACGTGTCAGCTGCTTCGGAGGTTTCAACCCATTGAAGGGAGTCTGTCTGAGGCTCCAACGAGCATGTGCCTGGTTCTGCGGAGCCTTTGGTCGCCTACGCCTGAAACTGGATTGGCATGCACCTGTTTTCTAGGCCTTCGGTTGCTTCCCCTGTCACAATCCTGGGCAAATTGTCTTTACCCCGTGTTTGACTGCGCGCCGCTAGGACATATGCATCAGACTTGGCCTATATCAGGGGCCGCAAATCTTCCCACGCACACACAGCCTCAGAGACTAGTGCACCCTAAGCATATACCCAGGCTTTCAATCCCGAACTCGTGTACCGGTGTGTTTTCCGGATACTGCTATGTGTGCTTCTTTTTAAGCTAATCATGAACGAGCATGCAGAGGACTGCCAGGCGCGCGGGGCGGGACTTCCGAGACTCCAGACACGAGACGCACAGTCCTGCCCGCACGTGTATCGACTGACATGCCTCACAATTTATCAAGCAAATGTTCAAGCGCCAGCTGCTGTAGCGTGGTCGTGCCGTACTACAATGCGCGTGACGGGGGGACATCGAGCTTCAAAATGCCTTGATTTCTAGGTTTTTTCCTTGAGAAGCTTAAAACGAAGAACATCCTGCATGGTGTAATCATGGGAAATTAGCTGTTCTAGAGAAACGGGGCACACGCTACGCTCGAGAGAGGCAACGTGCGCAGAAATGCTGCCGTTGCTTCTTTAAAGAACGCATCCTTCCCGTGCAAAGTACGTCTGAAATCGGGAAACTTTATGAACCGTCAGCTGCGTCGTCCCGCCCCGACGTCGCACGCCTTCGCCGGCGGGACGTTAACGAGGTAGTGTGTCGTTGATACGTCGGCTGTAAAAAAGG
Organism: Ochotona princeps; assembly: GCF_030435755.1. Lineage (NCBI taxonomy): Eukaryota > Metazoa > Chordata > Mammalia > Lagomorpha > Ochotonidae > Ochotona > Ochotona princeps. The sequence continues at coordinate 2,002 of NW_026699793.1, read as the reverse complement.
CGCTTGACAGTGCCGTGTCTACCACAACTTGCCGATCACTACGTATACGCGTATTGGGCTCCAGAACACGATTGTTCAAGGCATTGCATGTTTGGAGTCCCCTGGCTTCAGGCAGCAGGTAGCGTGTTACGTGATGGCGCAATACAGGCAGTGAGTGCGCTGCCACCTTGAACTATGACGAAACGTGTTATAACGCTTCCGTGACCGTAAGGCGCCTTCGGTGGAACAGTATGTAATTGTGGAGTCTGGTTGACCGCGCGCCTGGCGGCACTTAATGGTGCGTGTCGGGTTCAGTGTAGTGGATCTCAGGCTAAGCGGTCAAAGTAGCTTGCCTGATTCATCAAGAATAGTGTCTGCTGGTAGCAAAAACATGTCATTTGCACGCTTTCAACAACGGCTACAGCACCACTTTCAATTGCAGTGCTACGATTGTGCCTGGCCCGAAGCGCAAGCTGAGATTCTATTACTTGAGACCTGAAAGTCGTACCCGTCAACGAGATGTCTGTTTGGCCCCGATTCTCCGAGTCCGTGAACCTGCCCAACATGATAAGCTGGATAAGATTGGGTAGAAATTCAAGAATGACGTGAAGATATACTCACAAAGCTATAAAGGCGTGCCGTAAGGAAAGCTGTCACATAGCGTCCTAGAATCTCGGCAAATTATGTGGAGGTATCATTGCCACGACCCACGCAGACAATCCGTATGGCACTCGCCTCACCCCGAACTGGGCCGGGGTTGCAGGCGGTGAAGCTGCCGGTGACGGTAGCTCTTCAGGTGCGTCATGTGCAGTTACGAGCGATGACGCCACGATGGGGAAATCAGCTGAAAAACCGGCAAAATGAGCAGTCATTGCTCGAGACCAAGCAATCCCTTGAAAAACGAGGATGCGAAAACCGCGGCTGAACATATGAGTATCTCATATCCTGTTTTCAGCTATTGGGTTGCAACAGCACATGACAGAAAGACGAGCGGTTAATTTGAAACACGCCATCACGTCCGAAACTTCAACTCGTGAGACGGTGCCCTGTTCGGTCTCTGGAGGATGCCCTCTGCAGAGGGCTAGTACGTCAAGGCATCCCTGAGAACAACCCTAGAGGCTATTAGTTCGTGCTGGGGAGACAACACTGCTGCTTAGCCAAGCATTTTTTGAGAAAGGCCACATGTACATGTGTCGATGTGTCGGTGTCATCGGCAAGAATTCTCTGCACCCGCGCAAAGGTCGAAGGCTGGCGGCGGCAGCTTGACAGTATATGTGTCAGGTAGTTTGCGAGTACGGACTTCAGGCATGCTTTTGGTGTGCATGCGCATGCCTTCGCGTTTCAAGTATCCTTACTGCTCTCAGCAGGTTGCTTCAACAATATCAGAGAATACTGGCCATGGGAACACTAGTTGACGTGGCTGTGAGCGACGTGACACAAAGTCACGGCGGCATGTCTGCACCTTCTAGGAACGAAGTGCTCGTCTGTGCATCTCTAGAACATGTCGATCTCAGCCGCTGCCACGTAATACAGTAAGCATAAACACTGCCTAGTGCAAGAGAACAGTCGTGTGTCTTGCTCAAACTTCAGTTGAGCGTGAGATTCTGGATTGAAGAAGTAATAGTATAGTCGCAGAATGAGTACGAAGCCTTCAGTTTATACTGCGTACTTGGTCGGCACTGAAGTCAGCGGAGTGCTTTTCTCTATAGCGGTGCTCGGATGCTGATAGAGTGACGTTTCCTCGTAGAAGAACGTAGAGCCGTCTGAGTCAATACTGCCTATACTTTTAGTGAACGCCCGGTACTTTCTTTGATTGCGTTAAATATTCGCTTTCCGCGTTCGAAAGAAGCGTTTTGGCTAGTTGCAAGCACCTGGCCCTACGGCGTTACTTGTAAAACATTGTGTGGCCTGCATGGCAAGACGTACAAATGTGCTTCATAAGGCATAGCCGAGCACAGCTACAGCTACGGCTACTTACGGATTGATTTGACGGAGTCGAACACCTAGCCTCTCTCCCGTGGGT
>NW_026699792.1:0-33175 GCF_030435755.1 Ochotona princeps | reverse complement strand
GAGAGGCTGAAGCCTGTGCTTCAGGCTCCTTGAATAAAAAACGGTAGCATGTACTGTGAACATCATTATCATCATCATCATCATCAGGAATTGTCTTCCGCTCCTCTAATATGAAAGATTCTGATAAGTCGAGAGGCTATAGTGTACATTGTATATACATTCTTCCTCCTTTTTACGAATTCGGCAGATATTACCATGGAGACTGCAAGCTCACGGCACGAATTATCTCCGCTTGTCTTCAGTAATCGCGAAGTGTGGCTATGGATTCGAACTGCGGCCCCGCTTCCATGTGTATGTTACAGAATGCTGCGGGTGTTACATTGTCTCTTAATAGCTGCGCTCACTACAATCACAGAAGCGGGCAGCGGCTGACGACAGAAATTCGTCGTGAGCCCGCGTTCATAAAGATTAGGTATTTCAGGCCCTGACACGAAAGAATAACCGCGTGCGTGCTCGCCACAGGCAAATACGGGGCGATGAAAACGCGAGGATCCTACCCTTGTTTGCCAGTGATTTGCTGTGTTTAGGCTCATACTGCATCAGAGGTGTAGGATGTGGAGGACTGAATGCTGTCGGTGTCACTACAGACGGTAAAATATCATCGTGTCTCCCTTCTACCCTGTCTTGCCGCGTCGGCGCCAGGACGCGTTACTTTTCGAACAAGCATAACAGCCCTGATTCAAAGTTTTGGACGCGAAGTGCTTGTACTGTCACATACATCCGTGTTGTCAGCAGCCCACCTGAGCCACAGACTGTATCACATTATTTTCAGTTATTCTATTCTACTCTCTCAGCCGAGCCTCCCCTAGTTCACTGCTGTAGGTCAGACGGCACCAGCGGCGCGGTGAAGGCGGAGTATAGCTGCATGGTTGCTGGCAGATTCTCGAGACAAGCGTAGAAGGCTGCACACGCAAAATATGTTAGTACACCACACACATGATAGTCAGCGAGGATCAGTGTTCTCATGTGTGCAAATTATCGTCCTCGTGCACCGTGGCTCGTGCATGACAACAGTCACGAAGCTTACAGTCACTGTGAGCCTGTCTGGTGGCATGGCTCTTCGTATGAGTACTTCCGTGCTGTCATTAATGCGTTTGCCGTCGTTTTTCTTTGACAACAAGTGATTTGCACTGACAGTGTGTAGCAGAAGCGACACTACTGGATCGCCGCCGCACAAAGACACGTCGCCTTGTTTGGAAGCGTCTCCGTACTTTGCAAACGCAGGAACCTCTCGTTGCTGCCCAGATTTTTGAATCGTTTCTCTTTCATCCCTAGTTTTCTAGCTCTAGCTCTTTTAACACATCGCAGCCTCACGTAGAACCTTGGAAATTGCGCACGCTCCCCGCCGGTACTCGGTCGCTCGGCAGCTGAGCAACTTCACTGTGCTGCAGTGTATACGAGGCCTGTTTTTAAATCAGGCTTTTCAAGTGAATTAGAATCGCTCTTGGAATGAATATCAATGAAAGGATGCATTTTGCTAATTTTGAGTGCGAAGATGACACATGCTGAATCGAGAGGCTGAAGCCTGTGCTTCAGGCTCCTTGAATAAAAAACGGTGGCATGTACTGTGAACATCATCATCATCATCATCAGGAATTGTCTTCCGCTCCTCTAATATGAAAGATTCTGATAAGTCGAGAGGCTATAGTGTACATTGTATATACATTCTTCCTCCTTTTTACGAATTCGGCAGATATTACCATGGAGACTGCAGCCTCACGGCACGAATTATCTCCGCTTGTCTTCAGTAATCGCGAAGTGTGGCTATGGATTCGAACTGCGGCTTCCATGTGTATGTTACAGAATGCTGCCGGTGTTACATTGTCTCTTAATAGCTGCGCTCACTACAATCACAGAAGCGGGCAGCGGCTGACGACAGAAATTCGTCGTGGGCCCGCGTCCGTTGTGGGTGGTTGGGTCCCAACGTTCATAAAGATTAGGTATTTCAGGCCCTGACACGAAAGAATAACCGCGTGCGTGCTCGCCACAGGCAAATACGGGGCGATGAAAACGCGAGGATCCTACCCTTGTTTGCCAGTGATTTGCTGTGTTTAGGCTCACACTGCATCAGAGGTGTAGGATGTGGAGGACTGAGTGCTGTCGGTGTCACTACAGACGGTAAAATATCATCGTGTCTCTCTTCTGCCATATCTTGCCGCGTCGGCGCCAGGACGCGTTACCTTTTCGAGCGAACATAACAGCCCTGATTCAAAGTTTTGGACGCGAAGTGCTTGTACTGTCACATACATCCGTGTTGTCAGCAGACCACCTGAGCCGCAGACTGTATCACATTATTTTCAGTTATTCTATACTACTCTCTCAGCCGAGCCTCCCCTAGTTCACTGCTGTAGGTCAGACGGCTCCAGCGGCGCGGTGAAGGCGGAGTATAGCTGCATGGTTGCTGGCAGATTCTCGAGACAAGCGTAGAAGGCTGCACACGCAAAATATGTTAGTACACCACACACATGATAGTCAGCGAGGATCAATGTTCTCATGTGTGCAAATTATCGTCCTCGTGCACCGTGGCTCGTGCATGACAACAGTCACGAAGCTTACAGTCACTGTGAAGCTGTCTGGCGGCATGGCTCTTCGTATGAGTACTTCCGTGCTGTCATTAATGCGTTTGCCGTCGTTTTTCTTTGACAACAAGTGATTTGCACTGAGAGTGAGTACCAGAAGCAACACTACCGGATCGCCGCCGCACAAAGACACGTCGCCTTGTTTGGAAGCGTCTCCGTACTTTGCAAACGCAGGAACCTTTCGTTCCTGCCCAGACTTTTGAATCGTCTCTCTTTCATCGCTAGTTTTATAGCTCTTTTCACACATCGCAGCCTCACATAGAACCTTCGAAATTGCGCACGCTCCCCGCCGGTACTCGGTTGCTCGGCAGCTGAGCAACTTCACTATGCTGCAGTGTATACGAGGGCTGGTGTTAAATCATGCCTTTCAAGTGAATTAGAATCGATGTTGGAGTGAATATCAATAAAAGGATGCATTTTGCTAATTCTGAGTGCGAACATGACACATGCTGAATCGAGAGGCTGAAGCCTGTGCTTCAGGCTCCTTGAATAAAAAACGGTAGCATGTACTGTGAACATCATTATCATCATCATCATCATCAGGAATTGTCTTCCGCTCCTCTAATATGAAAGATTCTGATAAGTCGAGAGGCTATAGTGTACATTGTATATACATTCTTCCTCCTTTTTACGAATTCGGCAGATATTACCATGGAGACTGCAAGCTCACGGCACGAATTATCTCCGCTTGTCTTCAGTAATCGCGAAGTGTGGCTATGGATTCGAACTGCGGCCCCGCTTCCATGTGTATGTTACAGAATGCTGCCGGTGTTACATTGTCTCTTAATAGCTGCGCTCACTACAATCACAGAAGCGGGCAGCGGCTGACGACAGAAATTCGTCGTGGGCCCGCGTCCGTTGTGGGTGGTTGGGTCCCAACGTTCATAAAGATTAGGTATTTCAGGCCCTGACACGAAAGAATAACCGCGTGCGTGCTCGCCACAGGCAAATACGGGGCGATGAAAACGCGAGGATCCTACCCTTGTTTGCCAGTGATTTGCTGTGTTTAGGCTCATACTGCATCAGAGGTGTAGGATGTGGAGGACTGAATGCTGTCGGTGTCACTACAGACGGTAAAATATCATCGTGTCTCTCTTCTACCCTGTCTTGCCGCGTCGGCGCCAGGACGCGTTACTTTTCGAACAAGCATAACAGCCCTGATTCAAAGTTTTGGACGCGAAGTGCTTGTACTGTCACATACATCCGTGTTGTCAGCAGCCCACCTGAGCCACAGACTGTATCACATTATTTTCAGTTATTCTATTCTACTCTCTCAGCCGAGCCTCCCCTAGTTCACTGCTGTAGGTCAGACGGCACCAGCGGCGCGGTGAAGGCGGAGTATAGCTGCATGGTTGCTGGCAGATTCTCGAGACAAGCGTAGAAGGCTGCACACGCAAAATATGTTAGTACACCACACACATGATAGTCAGCGAGGATCAGTGTTCTCATGTGTGCAAATTATCGTCCTCGTGCACCGTGGCTCGTGCATGACAACAGTCACGAAGCTTACAGTCACTGTGAGCCTGTCTGGTGGCATGGCTCTTCGTATGAGTACTTCCGTGCTGTCATTAATGCGTTTGCCGTCGTTTTTCTTTGACAACAAGTGATTTGCACTGACAGTGTGTAGCAGAAGCGACACTACTGGATCGCCGCCGCACAAAGACACGTCGCCTTGTTTGGAAGCGTCTCCGTACTTTGCAAACGCAGGAACCTCTCGTTGCTGCCCAGATTTTTGAATCGTTTCTCTTTCATCCCTAGTTTTCTAGCTCTAGCTCTTTTAACACATCGCAGCCTCACGTAGAACCTTGGAAATTGCGCACGCTCCCCGCCGGTACTCGGTCGCTCGGCAGCTGAGCAACTTCACTGTGCTGCAGTGTATACGAGGCCTGTTTTTAAATCAGGCTTTTCAAGTGAATTAGAATCGCTCTTGGAATGAATATCAATGAAAGGATGCATTTTGCTAATTTTGAGTGCGAAGATGACACATGCTGAATCGAGAGGCTGAAGCCTGTGCTTCAGGCTCCTTGAATAAAAAACGGTGGCATGTACTGTGAACATCATCATCATCATCATCAGGAATTGTCTTCCGCTCCTCTAATATGAAAGATTCTGATAAGTCGAGAGGCTATAGTGTACATTGTATATACATTCTTCCTCCTTTTTACGAATTCGGCAGATATTACCATGGAGACTGCAGCCTCACGGCACGAATTATCTCCGCTTGTCTTCAGTAATCGCGAAGTGTGGCTATGGATTCGAACTGCGGCTTCCATGTGTATGTTACAGAATGCTGCCGGTGTTACATTGTCTCTTAATAGCTGCGCTCACTACAATCACAGAAGCGGGCAGCGGCTGACGACAGAAATTCGTCGTGGGCCCGCGTCCGTTGTGGGTGGTTGGGTCCCAACGTTCATAAAGATTAGGTATTTCAGGCCCTGACACGAAAGAATAACCGCGTGCGTGCTCGCCACAGGCAAATACGGGGCGATGAAAACGCGAGGATCCTACCCTTGTTTGCCAGTGATTTGCTGTGTTTAGGCTCACACTGCATCAGAGGTGTAGGATGTGGAGGACTGAGTGCTGTCGGTGTCACTACAGACGGTAAAATATCATCGTGTCTCTCTTCTGCCATATCTTGCCGCGTCGGCGCCAGGACGCGTTACCTTTTCGAGCGAACATAACAGCCCTGATTCAAAGTTTTGGACGCGAAGTGCTTGTACTGTCACATACATCCGTGTTGTCAGCAGACCACCTGAGCCGCAGACTGTATCACATTATTTTCAGTTATTCTATACTACTCTCTCAGCCGAGCCTCCCCTAGTTCACTGCTGTAGGTCAGACGGCTCCAGCGGCGCGGTGAAGGCGGAGTATAGCTGCATGGTTGCTGGCAGATTCTCGAGACAAGCGTAGAAGGCTGCACACGCAAAATATGTTAGTACACCACACACATGATAGTCAGCGAGGATCAATGTTCTCATGTGTGCAAATTATCGTCCTCGTGCACCGTGGCTCGTGCATGACAACAGTCACGAAGCTTACAGTCACTGTGAAGCTGTCTGGCGGCATGGCTCTTCGTATGAGTACTTCCGTGCTGTCATTAATGCGTTTGCCGTCGTTTTTCTTTGACAACAAGTGATTTGCACTGAGAGTGAGTACCAGAAGCAACACTACCGGATCGCCGCCGCACAAAGACACGTCGCCTTGTTTGGAAGCGTCTCCGTACTTTGCAAACGCAGGAACCTTTCGTTCCTGCCCAGACTTTTGAATCGTCTCTCTTTCATCGCTAGTTTTATAGCTCTTTTCACACATCGCAGCCTCACATAGAACCTTCGAAATTGCGCACGCTCCCCGCCGGTACTCGGTTGCTCGGCAGCTGAGCAACTTCACTATGCTGCAGTGTATACGAGGGCTGGTGTTAAATCATGCCTTTCAAGTGAATTAGAATCGATGTTGGAGTGAATATCAATAAAAGGATGCATTTTGCTAATTCTGAGTGCGAACATGACACATGCTGAATCGAGAGGCTGAAGCCTGTGCTTCAGGCTCCTTGAATAAAAAACGGTAGCATGTACTGTGAACATCATTATCATCATCATCATCATCAGGAATTGTCTTCCGCTCCTCTAATATGAAAGATTCTGATAAGTCGAGAGGCTATAGTGTACATTGTATATACATTCTTCCTCCTTTTTACGAATTCGGCAGATATTACCATGGAGACTGCAAGCTCACGGCACGAATTATCTCCGCTTGTCTTCAGTAATCGCGAAGTGTGGCTATGGATTCGAACTGCGGCCCCGCTTCCATGTGTATGTTACAGAATGCTGCGGGTGTTACATTGTCTCTTAATAGCTGCGCTCACTACAATCACAGAAGCGGGCAGCGGCTGACGACAGAAATTCGTCGTGAGCCCGCGTTCATAAAGATTAGGTATTTCAGGCCCTGACACGAAAGAATAACCGCGTGCGTGCTCGCCACAGGCAAATACGGGGCGATGAAAACGCGAGGATCCTACCCTTGTTTGCCAGTGATTTGCTGTGTTTAGGCTCATACTGCATCAGAGGTGTAGGATGTGGAGGACTGAATGCTGTCGGTGTCACTACAGACGGTAAAATATCATCGTGTCTCTCTTCTACCCTGTCTTGCCGCGTCGGCGCCAGGACGCGTTACTTTTCGAACAAGCATAACAGCCCTGATTCAAAGTTTTGGACGCGAAGTGCTTGTACTGTCACATACATCCGTGTTGTCAGCAGCCCACCTGAGCCACAGACTGTATCACATTATTTTCAGTTATTCTATTCTACTCTCTCAGCCGAGCCTCCCCTAGTTCACTGCTGTAGGTCAGACGGCACCAGCGGCGCGGTGAAGGCGGAGTATAGCTGCATGGTTGCTGGCAGATTCTCGAGACAAGCGTAGAAGGCTGCACACGCAAAATATGTTAGTACACCACACACATGATAGTCAGCGAGGATCAGTGTTCTCATGTGTGCAAATTATCGTCCTCGTGCACCGTGGCTCGTGCATGACAACAGTCACGAAGCTTACAGTCACTGTGAGCCTGTCTGGTGGCATGGCTCTTCGTATGAGTACTTCCGTGCTGTCATTAATGCGTTTGCCGTCGTTTTTCTTTGACAACAAGTGATTTGCACTGACAGTGTGTAGCAGAAGCGACACTACTGGATCGCCGCCGCACAAAGACACGTCGCCTTGTTTGGAAGCGTCTCCGTACTTTGCAAACGCAGGAACCTCTCGTTGCTGCCCAGATTTTTGAATCGTTTCTCTTTCATCCCTAGTTTTCTAGCTCTAGCTCTTTTAACACATCGCAGCCTCACGTAGAACCTTGGAAATTGCGCACGCTCCCCGCCGGTACTCGGTCGCTCGGCAGCTGAGCAACTTCACTGTGCTGCAGTGTATACGAGGCCTGTTTTTAAATCAGGCTTTTCAAGTGAATTAGAATCGCTCTTGGAATGAATATCAATGAAAGGATGCATTTTGCTAATTTTGAGTGCGAAGATGACACATGCTGAATCGAGAGGCTGAAGCCTGTGCTTCAGGCTCCTTGAATAAAAAACGGTGGCATGTACTGTGAACATCATCATCATCATCATCAGGAATTGTCTTCCGCTCCTCTAATATGAAAGATTCTGATAAGTCGAGAGGCTATAGTGTACATTGTATATACATTCTTCCTCCTTTTTACGAATTCGGCAGATATTACCATGGAGACTGCAGCCTCACGGCACGAATTATCTCCGCTTGTCTTCAGTAATCGCGAAGTGTGGCTATGGATTCGAACTGCGGCTTCCATGTGTATGTTACAGAATGCTGCGGGTGTTACATTGTCTCTTAATAGCTGCGCTCACTACAATCACAGAAGCGGGCAGCGGCTGACGACAGAAATTCGTCGTGGGCCCGCGTCCGTTGTGGGTGGTTGGGTCCCAACGTTCATAAAGATTAGGTATTTCAGGCCCTGACACGAAAGAATAACCGCGTGCGTGCTCGCCACAGGCAAATACGGGGCGATGAAAACGCGAGGATCCTACCCTTGTTTGCCAGTGATTTGCTGTGTTTAGGCTCACACTGCATCAGAGGTGTAGGATGTGGAGGACTGAGTGCTGTCGGTGTCACTACAGACGGTAAAATATCATCGTGTCTCTCTTCTGCCATATCTTGCCGCGTCGGCGCCAGGACGCGTTACCTTTTCGAGCGAACATAACAGCCCTGATTCAAAGTTTTGGACGCGAAGTGCTTGTACTGTCACATACATCCGTGTTGTCAGCAGACCACCTGAGCCGCAGACTGTATCACATTATTTTCAGTTATTCTATACTACTCTCTCAGCCGAGCCTCCCCTAGTTCACTGCTGTAGGTCAGACGGCTCCAGCGGCGCGGTGAAGGCGGAGTATAGCTGCATGGTTGCTGGCAGATTCTCGAGACAAGCGTAGAAGGCTGCACACGCAAAATATGTTAGTACACCACACACATGATAGTCAGCGAGGATCAATGTTCTCATGTGTGCAAATTATCGTCCTCGTGCACCGTGGCTCGTGCATGACAACAGTCACGAAGCTTACAGTCACTGTGAAGCTGTCTGGCGGCATGGCTCTTCGTATGAGTACTTCCGTGCTGTCATTAATGCGTTTGCCGTCGTTTTTCTTTGACAACAAGTGATTTGCACTGAGAGTGAGTACCAGAAGCAACACTACCGGATCGCCGCCGCACAAAGACACGTCGCCTTGTTTGGAAGCGTCTCCGTACTTTGCAAACGCAGGAACCTTTCGTTCCTGCCCAGACTTTTGAATCGTCTCTCTTTCATCGCTAGTTTTATAGCTCTTTTCACACATCGCAGCCTCACATAGAACCTTCGAAATTGCGCACGCTCCCCGCCGGTACTCGGTTGCTCGGCAGCTGAGCAACTTCACTATGCTGCAGTGTATACGAGGGCTGGTGTTAAATCATGCCTTTCAAGTGAATTAGAATCGATGTTGGAGTGAATATCAATAAAAGGATGCATTTTGCTAATTCTGAGTGCGAACATGACACATGCTGAATCGAGAGGCTGAAGCCTGTGCTTCAGGCTCCTTGAATAAAAAACGGTAGCATGTACTGTGAACATCATTATCATCATCATCATCATCATCAGGAATTGTCTTCCGCTCCTCTAATATGAAAGATTCTGATAAGTCGAGAGGCTATAGTGTACATTGTATATACATTCTTCCTCCTTTTTACGAATTCGGCAGATATTACCATGGAGACTGCAAGCTCACGGCACGAATTATCTCCGCTTGTCTTCAGTAATCGCGAAGTGTGGCTATGGATTCGAACTGCGGCCCCGCTTCCATGTGTATGTTACAGAATGCTGCCGGTGTTACATTGTCTCTTAATAGCTGCGCTCACTACAATCACAGAAGCGGGCAGCGGCTGACGACAGAAATTCGTCGTGAGCCCGCGTTCATAAAGATTAGGTATTTCAGGCCCTGACACGAAAGAATAACCGCGTGCGTGCTCGCCACAGGCAAATACGGGGCGATGAAAACGCGAGGATCCTACCCTTGTTTGCCAGTGATTTGCTGTGTTTAGGCTCATACTGCATCAGAGGTGTAGGATGTGGAGGACTGAATGCTGTCGGTGTCACTACAGACGGTAAAATATCATCGTGTCTCTCTTCTACCCTGTCTTGCCGCGTCGGCGCCAGGACGCGTTACTTTTCGAACAAGCATAACAGCCCTGATTCAAAGTTTTGGACGCGAAGTGCTTGTACTGTCACATACATCCGTGTTGTCAGCAGCCCACCTGAGCCACAGACTGTATCACATTATTTTCAGTTATTCTATACTACTCTCTCAGCCGAGCCTCCCCTAGTTCACTGCTGTAGGTCAGACGGCACCAGCGGCGCGGTGAAGGCGGAGTATAGCTGCATGGTTGCTGGCAGATTCTCGAGACAAGCGTAGAAGGCTGCACACGCAAAATATGTTAGTACACCACACACATGATAGTCAGCGAGGATCAGTGTTCTCATGTGTGCAAATTATCGTCCTCGTGCACCGTGGCTCGTGCATGACAACAGTCACGAAGCTTACAGTCACTGTGAGCCTGTCTGGTGGCATGGCTCTTCGTATGAGTACTTCCGTGCTGTCATTAATGCGTTTGCCGTCGTTTTTCTTTGACAACAAGTGATTTGCACTGACAGTGTGTAGCAGAAGCGACACTACTGGATCGCCGCCGCACAAAGACACGTCGCCTTGTTTGGAAGCGTCTCCGTACTTTGCAAACGCAGGAACCTCTCGTTGCTGCCCAGATTTTTGAATCGTTTCTCTTTCATCCCTAGTTTTCTAGCTCTAGCTCTTTTAACACATCGCAGCCTCACGTAGAACCTTGGAAATTGCGCACGCTCCCCGCCGGTACTCGGTCGCTCGGCAGCTGAGCAACTTCACTGTGCTGCAGTGTATACGAGGCCTGTTTTTAAATCAGGCTTTTCAAGTGAATTAGAATCGCTCTTGGAATGAATATCAATGAAAGGATGCATTTTGCTAATTTTGAGTGCGAAGATGACACATGCTGAATCGAGAGGCTGAAGCCTGTGCTTCAGGCTCCTTGAATAAAAAACGGTGGCATGTACTGTGAACATCATCATCATCATCATCAGGAATTGTCTTCCGCTCCTCTAATATGAAAGATTCTGATAAGTCGAGAGGCTATAGTGTACATTGTATATACATTCTTCCTCCTTTTTACGAATTCGGCAGATATTACCATGGAGACTGCAGCCTCACGGCACGAATTATCTCCGCTTGTCTTCAGTAATCGCGAAGTGTGGCTATGGATTCGAACTGCGGCTTCCATGTGTATGTTACAGAATGCTGCCGGTGTTACATTGTCTCTTAATAGCTGCGCTCACTACAATCACAGAAGCGGGCAGCGGCTGACGACAGAAATTCGTCGTGGGCCCGCGTCCGTTGTGGGTGGTTGGGTCCCAACGTTCATAAAGATTAGGTATTTCAGGCCCTGACACGAAAGAATAACCGCGTGCGTGCTCGCCACAGGCAAATACGGGGCGATGAAAACGCGAGGATCCTACCCTTGTTTGCCAGTGATTTGCTGTGTTTAGGCTCACACTGCATCAGAGGTGTAGGATGTGGAGGACTGAGTGCTGTCGGTGTCACTACAGACGGTAAAATATCATCGTGTCTCTCTTCTGCCATATCTTGCCGCGTCGGCGCCAGGACGCGTTACCTTTTCGAGCGAACATAACAGCCCTGATTCAAAGTTTTGGACGCGAAGTGCTTGTACTGTCACATACATCCGTGTTGTCAGCAGACCACCTGAGCCGCAGACTGTATCACATTATTTTCAGTTATTCTATACTACTCTCTCAGCCGAGCCTCCCCTAGTTCACTGCTGTAGGTCAGACGGCTCCAGCGGCGCGGTGAAGGCGGAGTATAGCTGCATGGTTGCTGGCAGATTCTCGAGACAAGCGTAGAAGGCTGCACACGCAAAATATGTTAGTACACCACACACATGATAGTCAGCGAGGATCAATGTTCTCATGTGTGCAAATTATCGTCCTCGTGCACCGTGGCTCGTGCATGACAACAGTCACGAAGCTTACAGTCACTGTGAAGCTGTCTGGCGGCATGGCTCTTCGTTTGAGTACTTCCGTGCTGTCATTAATGCGTTTGCCGTCGTTTTTCTTTGACAACAAGTGATTTGCACTGAGAGTGAGTACCAGAAGCAACACTACCGGATCGCCGCCGCACAAAGACACGTCGCCTTGTTTGGAAGCGTCTCCGTACTTTGCAAACGCAGGAACCTTTCGTTCCTGCCCAGACTTTTGAATCGTCTCTCTTTCATCGCTAGTTTTATAGCTCTTTTCACACATCGCAGCCTCACATAGAACCTTCGAAATTGCGCACGCTCCCCGCCGGTACTCGGTTGCTCGGCAGCTGAGCAACTTCACTATGCTGCAGTGTATACGAGGGCTGGTGTTAAATCATGCCTTTCAAGTGAATTAGAATCGATGTTGGAGTGAATATCAATAAAAGGATGCATTTTGCTAATTCTGAGTGCGAACATGACACATGCTGAATCGAGAGGCTGAAGCCTGTGCTTCAGGCTCCTTGAATAAAAAACGGTAGCATGTACTGTGAACATCATTATCATCATCATCATCATCATCAGGAATTGTCTTCCGCTCCTCTAATATGAAAGATTCTGATAAGTCGAGAGGCTATAGTGTACATTGTATATACATTCTTCCTCCTTTTTACGAATTCGGCAGATATTACCATGGAGACTGCAAGCTCACGGCACGAATTATCTCCGCTTGTCTTCAGTAATCGCGAAGTGTGGCTATGGATTCGAACTGCGGCCCCGCTTCCATGTGTATGTTACAGAATGCTGCGGGTGTTACATTGTCTCTTAATAGCTGCGCTCACTACAATCACAGAAGCGGGCAGCGGCTGACGACAGAAATTCGTCGTGAGCCCGCGTTCATAAAGATTAGGTATTTCAGGCCCTGACACGAAAGAATAACCGCGTGCGTGCTCGCCACAGGCAAATACGGGGCGATGAAAACGCGAGGATCCTACCCTTGTTTGCCAGTGATTTGCTGTGTTTAGGCTCATACTGCATCAGAGGTGTAGGATGTGGAGGACTGATTGCTGTCGGTGTCACTACAGACGGTAAAATATCATCGTGTCTCTCTTCTACCCTGTCTTGCCGCGTCGGCGCCAGGACGCGTTACTTTTCGAACAAGCATAACAGCCCTGATTCAAAGTTTTGGACGCGAAGTGCTTGTACTGTCACATACATCCGTGTTGCCAGCAGCCCACCTGAGCCACAGACTGTATCACATTATTTTCAGTTATTCTATACTACTCTCTCAGCCGAGCCTCCCCTAGTTCACTGCTGTAGGTCAGACGGCACCAGCGGCGCGGTGAAGGCGGAGTATAGCTGCATGGTTGCTGGCAGATTCTCGAGACAAGCGTAGAAGGCTGCACACGCAAAATATGTTAGTACACCACACACATGATAGTCAGCGAGGATCAGTGTTCTCATGTGTGCAAATTATCGTCCTCGTGCACCGTGGCTCGTGCATGACAACAGTCACGAAGCTTACAGTCACTGTGAGCCTGTCTGGTGGCATGGCTCTTCGTATGAGTACTTCCGTGCTGTCATTAATGCGTTTGCCGTCGTTTTTCTTTGACAACAAGTGATTTGCACTGACAGTGTGTAGCAGAAGCGACACTACTGGATCGCCGCCGCACAAAGACACGTCGCCTTGTTTGGAAGCGTCTCCGTACTTTGCAAACGCAGGAACCTCTCGTTGCTGCCCAGATTTTTGAATCGTTTCCCTTTCATCCCTAGTTTTCTAGCTCTAGCTCTTTTAACACATCGCAGCCTCACGTAGAACCTTGGAAATTGCGCACGCTCCCCGCCGGTACTCGGTCGCTCGGCAGCTGAGCAACTTCACTGTGCTGCAGTGTATACGAGGCCTGTTTTTAAATCAGGCTTTTCAAGTGAATTAGAATCGCTCTTGGAATGAATATCAATGAAAGGATGCATTTTGCTAATTTTGAGTGCGAAGATGACACATGCTGAATCGAGAGGCTGAAGCCTGTGCTTCAGGCTCCTTGAATAAAAAACGGTGGCATGTACTGTGAACATCATCATCATCATCATCATCAGGAATTGTCTTCCGCTCCTCTAATATGAAAGATTCTGATAAGTCGAGAGGCTATAGTGTACATTGTATATACATTCTTCCTCCTTTTTACGAATTCGGCAGATATTACCATGGAGACTGCAGCCTCACGGCACGAATTATCTCCGCTTGTCTTCAGTAATCGCGAAGTGTGGCTATGGATTCGAACTGCGGCTTCCATGTGTATGTTACAGAATGCTGCCGGTGTTACATTGTCTCTTAATAGCTGCGCTCACTACAATCACAGAAGCGGGCAGCGGCTGACGACAGAAATTCGTCGTGGGCCCGCGTCCGTTGTGGGTGGTTGGGTCCCAACGTTCATAAAGATTAGGTATTTCAGGCCCTGACACGAAAGAATAACCGCGTGCGTGCTCGCCACAGGCAAATACGGGGCGATGAAAACGCGAGGATCCTACCCTTGTTTGCCAGTGATTTGCTGTGTTTAGGCTCACACTGCATCAGAGGTGTAGGATGTGGAGGACTGAGTGCTGTCGGTGTCACTACAGACGGTAAAATATCATCGTGTCTCTCTTCTGCCATATCTTGCCGCGTCGGCGCCAGGACGCGTTACCTTTTCGAGCGAACATAACAGCCCTGATTCAAAGTTTTGGACGCGAAGTGCTTGTACTGTCACATACATCCGTGTTGTCAGCAGACCACCTGAGCCGCAGACTGTATCACATTATTTTCAGTTATTCTATACTACTCTCTCAGCCGAGCCTCCCCTAGTTCACTGCTGTAGGTCAGACGGCTCCAGCGGCGCGGTGAAGGCGGAGTATAGCTGCATGGTTGCTGGCAGATTCTCGAGACAAGCGTAGAAGGCTGCACACGCAAAATATGTTAGTACACCACACACATGATAGTCAGCGAGGATCAATGTTCTCATGTGTGCAAATTATCGTCCTCGTGCACCGTGGCTCGTGCATGACAACAGTCACGAAGCTTACAGTCACTGTGAGCCTGTCTGGCGGCATGGCTCTTCGTATGAGTACTTCCGTGCTGTCATTAATGCGTTTGCCGTCGTTTTTCTTTGACAACAAGTGATTTGCACTGAGAGCGTGTACCAGAAGCAACACTACTGGATCGCCGCCGCACAAAGACACGTCGCCTTGTTTGGAAGCGTCTCCGTACTTTGCAAACGCAGGAACCTCTCGTTGCTGCCCAGATTTTTGAATCGTTTCTCTTTCATCCCTAGTTTTCTAGCTTTTTTAACACATCGCAGCCTCACGTAGAACCTTGGAAATTGCGCACGCTCCCCGCCGGTACTCGGTCGCTCGGCAGCTGAGCAACTTCACTGTGCTGCAGTGTATACGAGGGCTGGTGTTAAATCATGCCTTTCAAGTGAATTAGAATCGACGTTGGAGTGAATATCAATAAAAGGATGCATTTTGCTAATTCTGAGTGCGAACATGACACATGCTGAATCGAGAGGCTGAAGCCTGTGCTTCAGGCTCCTTGAATAAAAAACGGTAGCATGTACTGTGAACATCATTATCATCATCATCATCATCAGGAATTGTCTTCCGCTCCTCTAATATGAAAGATTCTGATAAGTCGAGAGGCTATAGTGTACATTGTATATACATTCTTCCTCCTTTTTACGAATTCGGCAGATATTACCATGGAGACTGCAAGCTCACGGCACGAATTATCTCCGCTTGTCTTCAGTAATCGCGAAGTGTGGCTATGGATTCGAACTGCGGCCCCGCTTCCATGTGTATGTTACAGAATGCTGCCGGTGTTACCTTGTCTCTTAATAGCTGCGCTCACTACAATCACAGAAGCGGGCAGCGGCTGACGACAGAAATTCGTCGTGAGCCCGCGTTCATAAAGATTAGGTATTTCAGGCCCTGACACGAAAGAATAACCGCGTGCGTGCTCGCCACAGGCAAATACGGGGCGATGAAAACGCGAGGATCCTACCCTTGTTTGCCAGTGATTTGCTGTGTTTAGGCTCACACTGCATCAGAGGTGTAGGATGTGGAGGACTGAGTGCTGTCGGTGTCACTACAGACGGTAAAATATCATCGTGTCTCTCTTCTGCCATATCTTGCCGCGTCGGCGCCAGGACGCGTTACCTTTTCGAGCGAACATAACAGCCCTGATTCAAAGTTTTGGACGCGAAGTGCTTGTACTGTCACATACATCCGTGTTGTCAGCAGACCACCTGAGCCGCAGACTGTATCACATTATTTTCAGTTATTCTATACTACTCTCTCAGCCGAGCCTCCCCTAGTTCACTGCTGTAGGTCAGACGGCTCCAGCGGCGCGGTGAAGGCGGAGTATAGCTGCATGGTTGCTGGCAGATTCTCGAGACAAGCGTAGAAGGCTGCACACGCAAAATATGTTAGTACACCACACACATGATAGTCAGCGAGGATCAATGTTCTCATGTGTGCAAATTATCGTCCTCGTGCACCGTGGCTCGTGCATGACAACAGTCACGAAGCTTACAGTCACTGTGAAGCTGTCTGGCGGCATGGCTCTTCGTATGAGTACTTCCGTCCTGTCATTAATGCGTTTGCCGTCGTTTTTCTTTGACAACAAGTGATTTGCACTGAGAGTGTGTACCAGAAGCAACACTACTGGATCGCCGCCGCACAAAGACACGTCGCCTTGTTTGGAAGCGTCTCCGTACTTTGCAAACGCAGGAACCTCTCGTTGCTGCCCAGATTTTTGAATCGTTTCTCTTTCATCCCTAGTTTTCTAGCTTTTTTAACACATCGCAGCCTCACGTAGAACCTTGGAAATTGCGCACGCTCCCCGCCGGTACTCGGTCGCTCGGCAGCTGAGCAACTTCACTGTGCTGCAGTGTATACGAGGGCTGGTGTTAAATCATGCCTTTCAAGTGAATTAGAATCGATGTTGGAGTGAATATCAATAAAAGGATGCATTTTGCTAATTCTGAGTGCGAACATGACACATGCTGAATCGAGAGGCTGAAGCCTGTGCTTCAGGCTCCTTGAATAAAAAAACGGTAGCATGTACTGTGAACATCATTATCATCATCATCATCATCAGGAATTGTCTTCCGCTCCTCTAATATGAAAGATTCTGATAAGTCGAGAGGCTATAGTGTACATTGTATATACATTCTTCCTCCTTTTTACGAATTCGGCAGATATTACCATGGAGACTGCAAGCTCACGGCACGAATTATCTCCGCTTGTCTTCAGTAATCGCGAAGTGTGGCTATGGATTCGAACTGCGGCCCCGCTTCCATGTGTATGTTACAGAATGCTGCCGGTGTTACCTTGTCTCTTAATAGCTGCGCTCACTACAATCACAGAAGCGGGCAGCGGCTGACGACAGAAATTCGTCGTGAGCCCGCGTTCATAAAGATTAGGTATTTCAGGCCCTGACACGAAAGAATAACCGCGTGCGTGCTCGCCACAGGCAAATACGGGGCGATGAAAACGCGAGGATCCTACCCTTGTTTGCCAGTGATTTGCTGTGTTTAGGCTCATACTGCATCAGAGGTGTAGGATGTGGAGGACTGATTGCTGTCGGTGTCACTACAGACGGTAAAATATCATCGTGTCTCTCTTCTACCCTGTCTTGCCGCGTCGGCGCCAGGACGCGTTACTTTTCGAACAAGCATAACAGCCCTGATTCAAAGTTTTGGACGCGAAGTGCTTGTACTGTCACATACATCCGTGTTGCCAGCAGCCCACCTGAGCCACAGACTGTATCACATTATTTTCAGTTATTCTATACTACTCTCTCAGCCGAGCCTCCCCTAGTTCACTGCTGTAGGTCAGACGGCACCAGCGGCGCGGTGAAGGCGGAGTATAGCTGCATGGTTGCTGGCAGATTCTCGAGACAAGCGTAGAAGGCTGCACACGCAAAATATGTTAGTACACCACACACATGATAGTCAGCGAGGATCAGTGTTCTCATGTGTGCAAATTATCGTCCTCGTGCACCGTGGCTCGTGCATGACAACAGTCACGAAGCTTACAGTCACTGTGAGCCTGTCTGGTGGCATGGCTCTTCGTATGAGTACTTCCGTGCTGTCATTAATGCGTTTGCCGTCGTTTTTCTTTGACAACAAGTGATTTGCACTGACAGTGTGTAGCAGAAGCGGACACTACTGGATCGCCGCCGCACAAAGACACGTCGCCTTGTTTGGAAGCGTCTCCGTACTTTGCAAACGCAGGAACCTCTCGTTGCTGCCCAGATTTTTGAATCGTTTCTCTTTCATCCCTAGTTTTCTAGCTTTTTTAACACATCGCAGCCTCACGTAGAACCTTGGAAATTGCGCACGCTCCCCGCCGGTACTCGGTCGCTCGGCAGCTGAGCAACTTCACTGTGCTGCAGTGTATACGAGGGCTGGTGTTAAATCATGCCTTTCAAGTGAATTAGAATCGATGTTGGAGTGAATATCAATAAAAGGATGCATTTTGCTAATTCTGAGTGCGAACATGACACATGCTGAATCGAGAGGCCTGAAGCCTGTGCTTCAGGCTCCTTGAATAAAAAACGGTAGCATGTACTGTGAACATCATTATCATCATCATCATCATCAGGAATTGTCTTCCGCTCCTCTAATATGAAAGATTCTGATAAGTCGAGAGGCTATAGTGTACATTGTATATACATTCTTCCTCCTTTTTACGAATTCGGCAGATATTACCATGGAGACTGCAACCTCACGGCACGAATTATCTCCGCTTGTCTTCAGTAATCGCGAAGTGTGGCTATGGATTCGAACTGCGGCTTCCATGTGTATGTTACAGAATGCTGCCGGTGTTACATTGTCTCTTAATAGCTGCGCTCACTACAATCACAGAAGCGGGCAGCGGCTGACGACAGAAATTCGTCGTGAGCCCGCGTTCATTAAAGATTAGGTATTTCAGGCCCTGACACGAAAGAATAACCGCGTGCGTGCTCGCCACAGGCAAATACGGGGCGATGAAAACGCGAGGATCCTACCCTTGTTTGCCAGTGATTTGCTGTGTTTAGGCTCATACTGCATCAGAGGTGTAGGATGTGGAGGACTGAATGCTGTCGGTGTCACTACAGACGGTAAAATATCATCGTGTCTCTCTTCTACCCTGTCTTGCCGCGTCGGCGCCAGGACGCGTTACTTTTCGAACAAGCATAACAGCCCTGATTCAAAGTTTTGGACGCGAAGTGCTTGTACTGTCACATACATCCGTGTTGTCAGCAGCCCACCTGAGCCACAGACTGTATCACATTATTTTCAGTTATTCTATACTACTCTCTCAGCCGAGCCTCCCCTAGTTCACTGCTGTAGGTCAGACGGCACCAGCGGCGCGGTGAAGGCGGAGTATAGCTGCATGGTTGCTGGCAGATTCTCGAGACAAGCGTAGAAGGCTGCACACGCAAAATATGTTAGTACACCACACACATGATAGTCAGCGAGGATCAGTGTTCTCATGTGTGCAAATTATCGTCCTCGTGCACCGTGGCTCGTGCATGACAACAGTCACGAAGCTTACAGTCACTGTGAGCCTGTCTGGTGGCATGGCTCTTCGTATGAGTACTTCCGTGCTGTCATTAATGCGTTTGCCGTCGTTTTTCTTTGACAACAAGTGATTTGCACTGACAGTGTGTAGCAGAAGCGACACTACTGGATCGCCGCCGCACAAAGACACGTCGCCTTGTTTGGAAGCGTCTCCGTACTTTGCAAACGCAGGAACCTCTCGTTGCTGCCCAGATTTTTGAATCGTTTCTCTTTCATCCCTAGTTTTCTAGCTTTTTTAACACATCGCAGCCTCACGTAGAACCTTGGAAATTGCGCACGCTCCCCGCCGGTACTCGGTCGCTCGGCAGCTGAGCAACTTCACTGTGCTGCAGTGTATACGAGGGCTGGTGTTAAATCATGCCTTTCAAGTGAATTAGAATCGATGTTGGAGTGAATATCAATAAAAGGATGCATTTTGCTAATTCTGAGTGCGAACATGACACATGCTGAATCGAGAGGCTGAAGCCTGTGCTTCAGGCTCCTTGAATAAAAAACGGTAGCATGTACTGTGAACATCATTATCATCATCATCATCATCAGGAATTGTCTTCCGCTCCTCTAATATGAAAGATTCTGATAAGTCGAGAGGCTATAGTGTACATTGTATATACATTCTTCCTCCTTTTTACGAATTCGGCAGATATTACCATGGAGGACTGCAAGCTCACGGCACGAATTATCTCCGCTTGTCTTCAGTAATCGCGAAGTGTGGCTATGGATTCGAACTGCGGCCCCGCTTCCATGTGTATGTTACAGAATGCTGCCGGTGTTACCTTGTCTCTTAATAGCTGCGCTCACTACAATCACAGAAGCGGGCAGCGGCTGACGACAGAAATTCGTCGTGAGCCCGCGTTCATAAAGATTAGGTATTTCAGGCCCTGACACGAAAGAATAACCGCGTGCGTGCTCGCCACAGGCAAATACGGGGCGATGAAAAACGCGAGGGATCCTACCCTTGTTTGCCAGTGATTTGCTGTGTTTAGGCTCACACTGCATCAGAGGTGTAGGATGTGGAGGACTGAGTGCTGTCCGGTGTCACTACAGACGGTAAAAATATCATCGTGTCCTCTCTTCTGCCATATCTTGCCGCGTCGGCGCCAGGACGCGTTACCTTTTCGAGCGAAACATAACAGCCCTGATTCAAAGTTTTGGACGCGAAGTGCTTGTACTGTCACATACATCCGTGTTGTCAGCAGACCACCTGAGCCGCAGACTGTATCACATTATTTTCAGTTATTCTATACTACTCTCTCAGCCGAGCCTCCCCTAGTTCACTGCTGTAGGTCAGACGGCTCCAGCGGCGCGGTGAAGGCGGAGTATAGCTGCATGGTTGCTGGCAGATTCTCGAGACAAGCGTAGAAGGCTGCACACGCAAAATATGTTAGTACACCACACACATGATAGTCCAGCGAGGATCAATGTTCTCATGTGTGCAAATTATCGTCCTCGTGCACCGTGGCTCGTGCATGACAACAGTCACGAAGCTTACAGTCACTGTGAAGCTGTCTGGCGGCATGGCTCTTCGTATGAGTACTTCCGTGCTGTCATTAATGCGTTTTGCCGTCGTTTTTCTTTGACAACAAGTGATTTGCACTGAGAGTGTGTACCAGAAGCAACACTACTGGATCGCCGCCGCACAAAGGACACGTCGCCTTGTTTGGAAGCGTCTCCGTACTTTGCAAACGCAGGAACCTCTCGTTGCTGCCCAGATTTTTGAATCGTTTCTCTTTCATCCCTAGTTTTCTAGCTTTTTTAACACATCGCAGCCCTCACGTAGAACCTTGGAAATTGCGCACGCTCCCCGCCGGTACTCGGTCGCTCGGCAGCTGAGCAACTTCACTGTGCTGCAGTGTATACGAGGGGCTGGTGTTAAATCATGCCTTTCAAGTGAATTAGAATCGATGTTGGAGTGAATATCAATAAAAGGATGCATTTTGCTAATTCTGAGTGCGAACATGACACATGCTGAATCGAGAGGCTGAAGCCTGTGCTTCAGGCTCCTTGAATAAAAAACGGTAGCATGTACTGTGAACATCATTATCATCATCATCATCATCAGGAATTGTCTTCCGCTCCTCTAATATGAAAGATTCTGATAAGTCGAGAGGCTATAGTGTACATTGTATATACATTCTTCCTCCTTTTTACGAATTCGGCAGATATTACCATGGAGACTGCAACCTCACGGCACGAATTATCTCCGCTTGTCTTCAGTAAATCGCGAAGTGTGGCTATGGATTCGAACTGCGGCCCCGCTTCCATGTGTATGTTACAGAATGCTGCCGGTGTTACCTTGTCTCTTAATAGCTGCGCTCACTACAATCACAGAAGCGGGCAGCGGCTGACGACAGAAATTCGTCGTGAGCCCGCGTTCATAAAGATTAGGTATTTCAGGCCCTGACACGAAAGAATAACCGCGTGCGTGCTCGCCACAGGCAAATTACGGGGCGATGAAAAACGCGAGGATCCTACCCTTGTTTGCCAGTGATTTGCTGTGTTTTAGGCTCATACTGCATCAGAGGTGTAGGATGTGGAGGACTGATTGCTGTCGGTGTCACTACAGACGGTAAAAATATCATCGTGTCTCTCTTCTACCCTGTCTTGCCGCGTCGGCGCCAGGACGCGTTTACTTTTCGAACAAGCATAACAGCCCTGATTCAAAAGTTTTGGACGCGAAGTGCTTGTACTGTCACATAACATCCGTGTTGCCAGCAGCCCACCTGAGCCACAGACTGTATTCACATTATTTTTCAGTTATTCTATACTACTCTCTCAGCCGAGCCTCCCCCTAGTTCACTGCTGTAGGTCAGGACGGCACCAGCGGGCGCGGTGAAGGCGGAGTATAGCTGCATGGTTGCTGGGCAGATTCTCGAGACAAGCGTAGAAGGCTGGCACACGCAAAAATATGTTAGTACACCACACACATGATAGTCAGCGAGGATCAGTGTTCTCATGTGTGCAAATTATCGTCCTCGTGCACCGTGGCTCGTGCATGACAACAGTCACGAAGCTTACAGTCACTGTGAGCCTGTCTGGTGGCATGGCTCTTCGTATGAGTACTTCCGTGCTGTCATTAATGCGTTTTGCCGTCGTTTTTCTTTGACAACAAGTGATTTGCACTGACAGTGTGTAGCAGAAGCGACACTACTGGATCGCCGCCGCACAAAGACACGTCGCCTTGTTTGGAAGCGTCTCCGTACTTTGCAAACGCAGGAAACCTCTCGTTGCTGCCCAGATTTTTGAATCGTTTTCTCTTTCATCCCTAGTTTTCTAGCTTTTTTAACACATCGCAGCCTCACGTAGAACCTTGGAAATTGCGCACGCTCCCCGCCGGTACTCGGTCGCTCGGCAGCTGAGCAACTTCACTGTGCTGCAGTGTATACGAGGGCTGGTGTTAAATCATGCCCTTTCAAGTGAATTAGAATCGATGTTGGAGTGAATATCAATAAAAGGATGCATTTTGCTAATTCTGAGTGCGAACATGACACATGCTGAATCGAGAGGCTGAAGCCCTGTGCTTCAGGCTCCTTGAATAAAAAACGGTAGCATGTACTGTGAACATCATTATCATCATCATCATCATCAGGAATTGTCTTCCGCTCCTCTAATATGAAAGATTCTGATAAGTCGAGAGGCTATAGTGTACATTGTATATACATTCTTCCTCCTTTTTACGAATTCGGCAGATATTACCATGGAGACTGCAACCTCACGGCACGAATTATCTCCGCTTGTCTTCAGTAATCGCGAAGTGTGGCTATGGATTCGAACTGCGGCTTCCATGTGTATGTTACAGAATGCTGCCGGTGTTACATTGTCCTCTTAATAGCTGCGCTCACTACAATCACAGAAGCGGGCAGCGGCTGACGACAGAAATTCGTCGTGAGCCCGCGTTCATAAAGATTAGGTATTTCAGGCCCTGACACGAAAGAATAACCGCGGTGCGTGCTCGCCACAGGCAAATACGGGGCGATGAAAAACGCGAGGATCCTACCCTTGTTTGCCAGTGATTTGCTGTGTTTAGGCTCATACTGCATCAGAGGTGTAGGATGTGGAGGACTGAATGCTGTCGGTGTCACTACAGACGGTAAAATATCATCGTGTCTCTCTTCTACCCTGTCTTGCCGCGTCGGCGCCAGGACGCGTTTACTTTTCGAACAAGCATAACAGCCCTGATTCAAAGTTTTGGACGCGAAGTGCTTGTACTGTCACATACATCCGTGTTGTCAGCAGCCCACCTGAGCCACAGACTGTATCACATTATTTTCAGTTATTCTATACTACTCTCTCAGCCGAGCCTCCCCTAGTTCACTGCTGTAGGTCAGACGGCACCAGCGGCGCGGTGAAGGCGGAGTATAGCTGCATGGTTGCTGGCAGATTTCTCGAGACAAGCGTAGAAGGCTGCACACGCAAAATATGTTAGTACACCACACACATGATAGTCAGCGAGGATCAGTGTTCTCATGTGTGCAAAATTATCGTCCTCGTGCACCGTGGCTCGTGCATGACAACAGTCACGAAGCTTACAGTCACTGTGAGCCTGTCTCGTGGCATGGCTCTTCGTATGAGTACTTCCGTGCTGTCATTAATGCGTTTGCCGTCGTTTTTCTTTGACAACAAGTGATTTGCACTGACAGTGTGTAGCAGAAGCGACACTACTGGATCGCCGCCGCACCAAAAGACACGTCGCCTTGTTTGGAAGCGTCTCCGTACTTTGCAAACGCAGGAACCTCTCGTTGCTGCCCAGATTTTTGAATCGTTTCTCTTTCATCCCTAGTTTTCTAGCTTTTTTAACACATCGCAGCCTCACGTAGAACCTTGGAAATTGCGCACGCTCCCCGCCGGTACTCGGTCGCTCGGCAGCTGAGCAACTTCACTGTGCTGCAGTGTATACGAGGGCTGGTGTTTAAATCATGCCTTTTCAAGTGAATTAGAATCGATGTTGGAGTGAATATCAATAAAAGGATGCATTTTGCTAATTCTGAGTGCGAACATGACACATGCTGAATCGAGAGGCTGAAGCCTGTGCTTCAGGCTCCTTGAATAAAAAAACGGTAGCATGTACTGTGAACATCATTATCATCATTCATCATCATCAGGAATTGTCTTCCGCTCCTCTAATATGAAAGATTCTGATAAGTCGAGAGGCTAATAGTGTACATTGTATATACATTCTTCCTCCTTTTTACGAATTCGGCAGATATTACCATGGAGACTGCAAGCTCACGGCACGAATTATCTCCGCTTGTCTTCAGTAATCGCGAAGTGTGGCTATGGATTCGAACTGCGGCCCCGCTTCCATGTGTATGTTACAGAATGCTGCGGGTGTTACATTGTCTCTTAATAGCTGCGCTCACTACAATCACAGAAGCGGGCAGCGGCTGACGACAGAAATTCGTCGTGAGCCCGCGTTCATAAAGATTAGGTATTTCAGGCCCTGACACGAAAGAATAACCGCGTGCGTGCTCGCCACAGGCAAATACGGGGCGATGAAAAACGCGAGGATCCTACCCTTGTTTGCCAGTGATTTGCTGTGTTTAGGCTCATACTGCATCAGAGGTGTAGGATGTGGAGGACTGATTGCTGTCGGTGTCCACTACAGACGGTAAAATATCATCGTGTCTCTCTTCTACCCTGTCTTGCCGCGTCGGCGCCAGGACGCGTTACTTTTCGAACAAGCATAACAGCCCTGATTCAAAGTTTTGGACGCGAAGTGCTTGTACTGTCACATACATCCGTGTTGCCAGCAGCCCACCTGAGCCACAGACTGTATCACATTATTTTCAGTTATTCTATACTACTCTCTCAGCCGAGCCTCCCCTAGTTCACTGCTGTAGGTCAGACGGCACCAGCGGGCGCGGTGAAGGCGGAGTATAGCTGCATGGTTGCTGGCAGATTCTCGAGACAAGCGTAGAAGGCTGCACACGCAAAAATATGTTAGTACACCACACACATGATAGTCAGCGAGGATCAGTGTTCTCATGTGTGCAAATTATCGTCCTCGTGCACCGTGGCTCGTGCATGGACAACAGTCACGAAGCTTACAGTCACTGTGAGCCTGTCTGGTGGCATGGCTCTTCGTATGAGTACTTCCGTGCTGTCATTAATGCGTTTGGCCGTCGTTTTTCTTTGACAACAAGTGATTTGCACTGACAGTGTGTAGCAGAAGCGACACTACTGGATCGCCGCCGCACAAAGACACGTCGCCTTGTTTGGAAGCGTCTCCGTACTTTGCAAACGCAGGAACCTCTCGTTGCTGCCCAGATTTTTGAATCGTTTCTCTTTCATCCCTAGTTTTCTAGCTTTTTTAACACATCGCAGCCTCAACGTAGAACCTTGGAAATTGCGCACGCTCCCCGCCGGTACTCGGTCGCTCGGCAGCTGAGCAACTTCACTGTGCTGCAGTGTATACGAGGGCTGGTGGTTAAATCATGCCTTTCAAGTGAATTAGAATCGATGTTGGAGTGAAATATCAATAAAAGGATGCATTTTGCTAATTCTGAGTGCGAACATGACACATGCTGAATCGAGAGGCTGAAGCCTGTGCTTCAGGCTCCTTGAAATAAAAAACGGTAGCATGTACTGTGAACATCATTATCATCATCATCATCATCAGGAATTGTCTTCCGCTCCTCTAATATGAAAGAATTCTGATAAGTCGAGAGGCTATAGTGTAAACATTGTATATACATTCTTCCTCCTTTTTACGAATTCGGCAGATATTACCATGGAGACTGCAACCTCACGGCACGAAATTATCTCCGCTTGTCTTCAGTAATCGCGAAGTGTGGCTATGGATTCGAACTGCGGCTTCCATGTGTATGTTACAGAATGCTGCCGGTGTTACATTGTCTCTTAATAGCTGCGCTCACTACAATCACAGAAGCGGGCAGCGGCTGACGACAGAAATTCGTCGGTGAGCCCGCGTTCATAAAGATTAGGTATTTCAGGCCCTGACACGAAAGAATAACCGCGTGCGTGCTCGCCACAGGCAAATACGGGGCGATGAAAACGCGAGGATCCTACCCTTGTTTGCCAGTGATTTGCTGTGTTTTAGGCTCATACTGCATCAGAGGTGTAGGATGTGGAGGACTGAATGCTGTCGGTGTCACTACAGACGGTAAAAATATCATCGTGTCTCTCTTCTACCCTGTCTTGCCGCGTCGGCGCCCAGGACGCGTTACTTTTCGAACAAGCATAACAGCCCTGATTCAAAGTTTTGGACGCGAAGTGCTTGTACTGTCACATACATCCGTGTTGTCAGCAGCCCACCTGAGCCACAGACTGTATCACATTATTTTCAGTTATTCTATACTACTCTCTCAGCCGAGCCTCCCCTAGTTCACTGCTGTAGGTCAGACGGCACCAGCGGCGCGGTGAAGGCGGAGTATAGCTGCATGGTTGCTGGCAGATTCTCGAGACAAGCGTAGAAGGCTGCACACGCAAAATATGTTAGTACACCACACACATGATAGTCAGCGAGGATCAGTGTTTCTCATGTGTGCAAATTATCGTCCTCGTTGCACCGTGGCTCGTGCATGACAACAGTCCACGAAGCTTACAGTCACTGTGAGCCTGTCTGGTGGCATGGCTCTTCGTATGAGTACTTCCGTGCTGTCATTAATGCGTTTTGCCGTCGTTTTTCTTTGACAACAAGTGATTTGCACTGACAGTGTGTAGCAGAAGCGACACTACTGGATCGCCGCCGCACAAAGACACGTCGCCCTTGTTTGGAAGCGTCTCCGTACTTTTGCAAACGCAGGAACCTCTCGTTGCTGCCCAGATTTTTGAATCGTTTCTCTTTCATCCCTAGTTTTTCTAGCTTTTTTAACACATCGCAGCCTCACGTAGAACCTTGGAAATTGCGCACGCTCCCCGCCGGTACTCGGTCGCTCGGCAGCTGAGCAACTTCACTGTGCTGCAGTGTATACGAGGGCTGGTGTTAAATCATGCCTTTCAAGTGAATTAGAATCGATGTTGGAGTGAATATCAATAAAAGGATGCATTTTGCTAATTCTGAGTGCGAACATGACACATGCTGAATCGAGAGGCTGAAGCCTGTGCTTCAGGCTCCTTGAATAAAAAACGGTAGCATGTACTGTGAACATCATTATCATCATCATCATCATCAGGAATTGTCTTCCGCTCCTCTAATATGAAAGATTCTGATAAGTCGAGAGGCTATAGTGTACATTGTATATACATTCTTCCTCCTTTTTACGAATTCGGCAGATATTACCATGGAGACTGCAACCTCACGGCACGAATTATCTCCGCTTGTCTTCAGTAATCGCGAAGTGTGGCTATGGATTCGAACTGCGGCTTCCATGTGTATGTTACAGAATGCTGCCGGTGTTACATTGTCCTCTTAATAGCTGCGCTCACTACAATCACAGAAGCGGGCAGCGGCTGACGACAGAAATTCGTCCCGTGAGCCCCGCGTTCATAAAGATTAGGTATTTCAGGCCCTGACACGAAAGAATAACCGCGTGCGTGCTCGCCACAGGCAAATACGGGGCGATGAAAACGCGAGGATCCTACCCTTGTTTGCCAGTGATTTGCTGTGTTTTAGGCTCATACTGCATCAGAGGTGTAGGATGTGGAGGACTGAATGCTGTCGGTGTCACTACAGACGGTAAAAATATCATCGTGTCTCTCTTCTACCCTGTCTTGCGCGTCGGCGCCAGGACGCGTTACTTTTCGAACAAGCATAACAGCCCTGATTCAAAGTTTTTGGACGCGAAGTGCTTGTACTGTCACATACATCCGTGTTGTCAGCAGCCCACCTGAGCCACAGACTGTATCACATTATTTTCAGTTATTCTATACTACTCTCTCAGCCGAGCCTCCCCTAGTTCACTGCTGTAGGTCAGACGGCACCAGCGGCGCGGTGAAGGCGGAGTATAGCTGCATGGTTGCTGGCAGATTCTCGAGACAAGCGTAGAAGGCTGCACACGCAAAATATGTTAGTACACCACACACATGATAGTCAGCGAGGATCAGTGTTCTCATGTGTGCAAATTATCGTCCTCGTGCACCGTGGCTCGTGCATGACAACAGTCCACGAAGCTTACAGTCACTGTGAGCCTGTCTCGTGGCATGGCCTCTTCGTATGAGTACTTCCGTGCTGTCATTAATGCGTTTGCCGTCGTTTTTCTTTGACAACAAGTGATTTGCACTGACAGTGTGTAGCAGAAGCGACACTACTGGATCGCCGCCGCACAAAGACACGTCCGCCTTGTTTGGAAAGCGTCTCCGTACTTTGCAAACGCAGGAACCTCTCGTTGCTGCCCAGATTTTTGAATCGTTTTCTCTTTCATCCCTAGTTTTCTAGCTTTTTTTAACACATCGCAGCCTCACGTAGAACCTTGGAAATTGCGCACGCTCCCCGCCGGTACTCGGTCGCTCGGCAGCTGAGCAACTTCACTGTGCTGCAGTGTATACGAGGGGCTGGTGTTAAATCATGCCTTTCAAGTGAATTAGAATCGATGTTGGAGTGAATATCAATAAAAGGATGCATTTTTGCTAATTCTGAGTGCGAAACATGACACATGCTGAATCGAGAGGCTGAAGGCCTGTGCTTCAGGCTCCTTGAATAAAAAAACGGTAGCATGTACTGTGAACATCATTATCATCATCATCATCATCAGGAATTGTCTTCCGCTCCTCTAATATGAAAGATTCTGATAAGTCGAGAGGCTATAGTGTACATTGTATATACATTCTTCCTCCTTTTACGAATTCGGCAGATATTACCATGGAGACTGCAAGCTCACGGCACGAATTATCTCCGCTTGTCTTCAGTAATCGCGAAGTGTGGCTATGGATTCGAACTGCGGCCCCGCTTCCATGTGTATGTTTACAGAATGCTGCGGGTGTTACATTGTCCTCTTAATAGCTGCGCTCACTACAATCACAGAAGCGGGCAGCGGCTGACGACAGAAATTCGTCGTGAGCCCGCGTTCATAAAGATTAGGTATTTCAGGCCCTGACACGAAAGAATAACCGCGTGCGTGCTCGCCACAGGCAAATACGGGGCGATGAAAACGCGAGGATCCTACCCTTGTTTGCCAGTGATTTGCTGTGTTTAGGCTCATACTGCATCAGAGGTGTAGGATGTGGAGGACTGATTGCTGTCGGTGTCACTACAGACGGTTAAAATATCATCGTGTCTCTCTTCTACCCTGTCTTTGCCGCGTCGGCGCCAGGACGCGTTACTTTTCGAACAAGCATAACAGCCCTGATTCAAAGTTTTGGACGCGAAGTGCTTGTACTGTCACATACATCCGTGTTGCCAGCACCCCCACCTGAGCCACAGACTGTATCACATTATTTTCAGTTATTCTATACTACTCTCTCAGCCGAGCCTCCCCTAGTTCACTGCTGTAGGTCAGACGGCACCAGCGGCGCGGTGAAGGCGGAGTATAGCTGCATGGTTGCTGGCAGATTCTCGAGACAAGCGTAGAAGGCTGCACACGCAAAATATGTTAGTACACCACACACATGATAGTCAGCGAGGATCAGTGTTCTCATGTGTGCAAAATTATCGTCCTCGTGCACCGTGGCTCGTGCATGACAACAGTCACGAAGCTTACAGTCACTGTGAGCCTGTCTCGTGGCATGGCTCTTCGTATGAGTACTTCCGTGCTGTCATTAATGCGTTATGCCGTCGTTTTTTCTTTGACAACAAGTGATTTGCACTGACAGTGTGTAGCAGAAGCGACACTACTGGATCGCCCGCCGCACAAAGACACGTCGCCTTGTTTGGAAGCGTCTCCGTACTTTGCAAACGCAGGAACCTCTCGTTGCTGCCCAGATTTTTGAATCGTTTCTCTTTCATCCCTAGTTTTCTAGCTTTTTTAACACATCGCAGCCTCACGTAGAACCTTGGAAATTGCGCACGCTCCCCGCCGGTACTCGGTCGCTCGGCAGCTGAGCAACTTCACTGTGCTGCAGTGTATACGAGGGCTGGTGTTAAATCATGCCTTTCAAGTGAATTAGAATCGATGTTGGAGTGAATATCAATAAAAGGATGCATTTTGCTAATTCTGAGTGCGAACATGACACATGCTGAATCGAGAGGCTGAAGGCCTGTGCTTCAGGCTCCTTGAATAAAAAACGGTAGCATGTACTTGTGAACATCATTATCATCATCATCATCATCAGGAATTGTCTTCCGCTCCTCTAATATGAAAGATTCTGATAAGTCGAGAGGCTATAGTGTACATTGTATATACATTCTTCCTCCTCTTTTTACGAATTCGGCAGATATTACCATGGAGACTGCAACCTCACGGCACGAATTATCTCCGCTTGTCTTCAGTAATCGCGAAGTGTGGCTATGGATTCGAACTGCGGCTTCCATGTGTATGTTTACAGAATGCTGCGGTGTTTACATTGTCTCTTAATAGCTGCGCTCACTACAATCACAGAAGCGGGCAGCGGCTGACGACAGAAATTCGTCGTGAGCCCGCGTTCATAAAGATTAGGTATTTCAGGCCCTGACACGAAAGAATAACCGCGTGCGTGCTCGCCACAGGCAAATACGGGGCGATGAAAACGCGAGGATCCTACCCTTGTTTGCCAGTGATTTGCTGTGTTTAGGCTCATACTGCATCAGAGGTGTAGGATGTGGAGGACTGAATGCTGTCGGTGTCACTACAGACGGTAAAAATATCATCGTGTCTCTCTTCTACCCTGTCTTGCCGCGTCGGCGCCAGGACGCGTTACTTTTCGAACAAGCATAACAGCCCTGATTCAAAGTTTTGGACGCGAAGTGCTTGTACTGTCACATACATCCGTGTTGTCAGCAGCCCACCTGAGCCACAGACTGTATCACATTATTTTCAGTTATTCTATACTACTCTCTCAGCCGAGCCTCCCCTAGTTCACTGCTGTAGGTCAGACGGCACCAGCGGCGCGGTGAAGGCGGAGTATAGCTGCATGGTTTGCTGGCAGATTCTCGAGACAAGCGTAGAAGGCTGCACACGCAAAAATATGTTAGTACACCACACACATGATAGTCAGCGAGGATCAGTGTTCTCATGTGTGCAAATTATCGTCCTCGTGCACCGTGGCTCGTGCATGACAACAGTCACGAAGCTTACAGTCCACTGTGAGCCTGTCTCGTGGCATGGCTTCTTCGTATGAGTACTTCCGTGCTGTCATTAATGCGTTTGCCGTCGTTTTTCTTTGACAACAAGTGATTTTGCACTGACAGTGTGTAGCAGAAGCGACACTACTGGATCGCCGCCGCACAAAGGACACGTCGCCTTGTTTGGAAGCGTCTCCGTACTTTGCAAACGCAGGAACCTCTCGTTGCTGCCCAGATTTTTGAATCGTTTTCTCTTTCATCCCTAGTTTTCTAGCTTTTTTAAACACATCGCAGCCTCACGTAGAAACCTTGGAAATTGCGCACGCTCCCCGCCGGTACTCGGTCGCTCGGCAGCTGAGCAACTTCACTGTGCTGCAGTGTATACGAGGGCTGGTGTTTAAATCATGCCTTTCAAGTGAATTAGAATCGATGTTGGAGTGAATATCAATAAAAGGATGCATTTTGCTAATTCCTGAGTGCGAACATGACACATGCTGAATCGAGAGGCTGAAGCCTGTGCTTCAGGCTCCTTGAATAAAAAACGGTAGCATGTTACTGTGAACATCATTATCATCATCATCATCAGGAATTGTCTTCCGCTCCTCTAATATGAAAGATTCTGATAAGTCGAGAGGCTATAGTGTACATTGTATATACATTCTTCCTCCTTTTTACGAATTCGGCAGATATTACCATGGAGACTGCAAGCTCACGGCACGAATTATCTCCGCTTGTCTTCAGTAATCGCGAAGTGTGGCTATGGATTCGAACTGCGGCCCCGCTTCCATGTGTATGTTACAGAATGCTGCCGGTGTTACCTTGTCTCTTATAGCTGCGCTCACTACAATCACAGAAGCGGGCAGCGGCTGACGACAGAAATTCGTCGTGAGCCCGCGTTCATAAAGATTAGGTATTTCAGGCCCTGACACGAAAGAATAACCGCGTGCGTGCTCGCCACAGGCAAATACGGGGCGATGAAAACGCGAGGATCCTACCCTTGTTTGCCAGTGATTTGCTGTGTTTAGGCTCACACTGCATCAGAGGTGTAGGATGTGGAGGGACTGAGTGCTGTCGGTGTCACTACAGACGGTAAAATATCATCGTGTCTCTCTTCTGCCATATCTTGCCGCGTCCGGCGCCAGGACGCGTTACCTTTTCGAGCGAACATAACAGCCCTGATTCAAAGTTTTGGGACGCGAAGTGCTTGTACTGTCACATACATCCGTGTTGTCAGCAGACCACCTGAGCCGCAGACTGTATCACATTATTTTCAGTTTATTCTATACTACTCTCTCAGCCGAGCCTCCCCTAGTTCACTGCTGTAGGTCAGACGGCTCCAGCGGCGCGGTGAAGGCGGAGTATAGCTGCATGGTTGCTGGCAGATTCTCGAGACAAGCGTAGAAGGCTGCACACGCAAAATATGTTAGTACACCACACACATGATAGTCAGCGAGGATCAATGTTCTCATGTGTGCAAATTATCGTCCTCGTGCACCGTGGCTCGTGCATGACAACAGTCCACGAAGCTTACAGTCACTGTGAAGCTGTCTGGCGGCATGGCTCTTCGTATGAGTACTTCCGTGCTGTCATTAATGCGTTTGCCGTCGTTTTTCTTTGACAACAAGTGATTTGCACTGAGAGTGTGTACCAGAAGCAACACTACTGGATCGCCGCCGCACAAAGAACACGTCGCCTTGTTTGGAAGCGTCTCCGTACTTTGCAAACGCAGGAACCTCTCGTTGCTGCCCAGATTTTTGAATCGTTTCTCTTTCATCCCTAGTTTTCTAGCTTTTTTAAACACATCG